>NW_017972435.1:346825-401181 GCF_001876935.1 Asparagus officinalis | reverse complement strand
TCAGCACTTAAGTTATGTCAACTTAGTGGACGTCCACTTAAGTTGACATAAGTTTTTCTGTATTCGAATTCATATTCATATCCATAATCCGAGTAAAGCTCAGTACTTCCTCAGCACAACTTCAATCGTCTGCACCCCCTTTGTCGTTATCTCTTCTAAAGGGATAATGTTTTAACTGGCGAGCTTGTATCATCCAAATTTCAAATAATATCATAGTAAAGCCATGGGGTGAGTATAGGATGCTATTAGGGTTGTAAGATGTGAGTGTAAATCTAAATCATCAAATGAGTGAATTTATATAGGTTGTAAGTAAGGGCTATTATGATAAATAAAAAAAGCAGGCTCTTTGAATTCCGTAATATACAAATGTAATTGCCACTTAAATACAATACAATTGAAAATGTAATTCTCATTTCAAGTATGCATGAATGCATGCACTAATGGTATTTTAAGTTGACACTTTGTTTGTAAATTGAAACGTATATTATTAGTTTGTCATATGTGCGTTTTAAGTGGAGGGGTTACAAAAAATAAAAGTTAATATTAGTGGATAATTAATAGGAGAGTTATGCCATTATTAAGAATGTATGCATGTAAGTATTTTAAGTTGATATTTTGTTTGTAAATTGAAACGTATATTATTAGTTTGTCATATTTGTGTGCATTCAATTCTCAGCTATTATGTCAAATACAACTTACAATCTTAAATTTTTTTTATGATAACATTAATATTAGATTAGTGGAGGGGTTACAAAAAATAGAAGCTAATATTAGTAGACAATTAATATGAGAGTTATGCTATTATTAAGAATGTATGCATGTATATGTATGTGTTTATGCAAGTATGTGTTTTATGGATGCATGTATATGGTTTGGAGGGCATTTTTGGAAGAAATGTTTTAACATATCTACACTCTTTTATAATAGTATTAGATTATATACCCTTAATTGGTCAAATTTGACAATTTAATACCTTATATTTTACAAACGTGAAAATTTTCATCGGAAAGTTCCCATATAACATTCATATGTTAATTTTGGAGCTTTCTAACCATCAATATTTATTAAATTACTACTAAACCTACCCAAATTCTAATTTAAATGCTCATAATTCTATTTCAAAAAATAGAAATTTAAAAGATTTAACAATGAATTCGACAAACTTAATAGAAAAAAATTATAAGAATAACATATAAATGTTATATGTGAACTTATGAATAAAAATTGTCACGTTTACAAAACATAGGGTATTAATATGCCAATTTTGACCAATTCGGGGTATAATAACGCTACGAAATATAATTGAGGATATATAAGTGCTAATAGTGTGAAACTATAAGGTATTTAAGTGCCATTTTGCCTATAATATAATGATATTATAATTTACAAGTATATACATTCATGTCCTGATTAATAAATAAGAATTAAATATGTGAAGTATAAAAACGAATCATAATAAACTAAGCTACATGCATTATATATATATTTGTAAATAACCCCTTTATCCACTCGCTGTAATTTTAACGGTTTCGAATGAATAGAACTTTTTACACGGCTCAACGAATGGTCAAAACACAACGGGTTCACCCTAAAATTGGTGTGTTTGGGTTTAACAATGTGTAGATCAAGTTCAACGGAGCGGATCGCAAAAAAAAATTAGGAAATGATGTGATTCTAGGCCGCGTCCTTAGGTGGGAGCCTAGGGTGTCACATTAGATTCACTTTTCCATATATTATATATATATATATATATATACACACACACATACATGGTCATATTGAAAATACATAGGGCATTTTAATGTTAGTAAAAAATTCTCTTATATCCTCCCATGTTGTCTAAAGCGTGTGCTTCAAAAGAAAAGCGCTTTATGAAGCGTGAAGCGCGCGCTTCAATTAATGATTTGAGCGCTGGCCGATGAGGCATAAGCTCCAAGTGATAAAGAGCTTCACTCTTGAGTTTCAAAGCGTCTAGACTTCAAAAAGTTGTGAAGCGAGGTTTGAAACGAGTTTCAATAAAGCTTTTTCAAACATTTTTGTTTTTCCTTCCATAATCTCAGGTCGTCGTCCTCTTTTCTCTTCACCAAGTCCCTCATTCCTATTCCTTCTCCCTCCCTAATGTTCTGCTTTTTTTTTCTCTCAGCCATTGGGTACATAGAAGCCAAACAAATATATAATATCCTCTTGAATTCAAACACTGAAAGTCGTAATATTTTTGGACGCTTAACAGGTTCTGCTGTAAGATTTCTTAAACCCCTCTTTTTGTCTTATCACCAGTTATTTTTATTGGTTTGACATGCATGAGATGTCTATCTACAGGGAGAATGGGAATCAATTGTGCGATCTTTTGAGAAGGACCATATCTTCCTTGGAGAGGCTGCTCAGATATTGGTCCAAAATGTGAACTATGAAATGTATGAAACTTGTTTTGTAAGATTTTCTCACATAAGTTAACATATTGATCCATGTATTACAACTAATTTTACTGATTGTCAATCTGGGTGAAGTCCCTATCAGAAAAAGCAGGTACAGAAAGTCCAGCAACAGTTGGCGGAGTTAGAACGCAAAGAGGCTGATATTAAAAGAAATGCTTCATTGTCGGCAGCTAGATATTATGAAGCCTGTCAGGAACTTGGATTGCAGGTTTACCTCTTAACTTTAGAAATAAATTATCTTCGATAATTGGGTTATCTTGTGTTTACTTCCTTGTGATTGTTGCATAAATCTATCTCATGTTAGGCTGCTAACTTGCTCCTCTGTTTCGTAGGGAAAAGATGTGAGGTTGGAACTTCTGGAGACAGCAAAATCTCTCCCTTCCACATTCAGCAGAATTTTGCAAGTTCTGAGTAATGATTCTGTGTTAAGAGCGATGGAATACTATACAAATTTTGTCATAGATGCTCATACCGAAAAAGAGGTATGCCTAATATGAGGAATGTTTTAATGTCCTTCCAGAATAGGACAACAATAAATTTCTAGTTTATCTGTATCAACATATATTGGGTGGTTGAAGCTACTATTTATACTTCATAATGTGATGCCTGCAGAAAGCGCCAGGAGCTGTTCTACCAAATTTGAGGCAGCTTCATGAAAATCCTCCTTCTGTTAATGTCTCAGTTTCTCAAGAAGTTCAGAATTCTGTAGAAGAGCTGTCAAATGTGGATCCATCATATCCTATGGGAGAACAAATTGTTGATACTAATGTCCCCACTGATGGTATTGACTGGAATATTTCTGTAGATGATACACAAATCGACTGGGATATTGGCAGTGTTGAACAGCCAGAAGAACCAGGTGATGTGTTTGGTACTTATGAAATGATCGACTCCAAAATTGACTTGCGGGATTCTGACAATGGTCATGGTGTGCTATCTGATAACTCATCCTTGAATAAAGTGGAGGAAGGACAAGTCTCTGGAGCTTCAGACTCAGAAATATGTTGGGATATTAGTATTGAAAATCCTCAAGTAGATGCAGTAGAAGCTCCAATACCAGGTTCTGTCTTGGAAACTCATTTGCAAAGAACTGCTGAATCAGCACAGCCCCAAAGTTTTGATCAGGAAAGAAGTCAATTATTAGAGACAGAATACAGGAATAAAATTCTAGATGATTTACTTGAGGTACTTGTGATTAGCTTAGTAGCTTCTCTTATTTGTTTTCGGGCATTCAGTCGTCATTCCTTTTCAGTTTGCCATTCTGAATAGAAGTCTCATTACTTAAATTATTTCAATAAGTACTAGGGGCCTATAATATATTATTATTGGAAATTTATGCCCTTACATCTATGTTAAAAGGTTTGATGGTATAGCAAATATTATTGGTATCTGATTAACCATAATTTTAACATAGTTAACATATACTGCTCTTTTATAGTGTTATGGTCTTTATAACATATTGTATATTATTTGCATCCACATCCTAGCCTGACATGTCAACTCAACTTAACGTGGCTTCAGATTTGATTTATAGATGGGATTTGCAGCTTGTGGATCCTGATATCCTAATCTTGATCTTTAGTTATATCCATAGGACTGGGTAAATCATATATATTTTAAATATAGTGGGAAGTCTAAGTTCTAATGTTGATTGAAATGGCATAAGATGAACAAACAAGTGGATAGTAACATAGGTGATTTTTTATTTTGAAGGGGAGCAATCATTCAAGTTTATGAAACGTAGAATGAAACTGTTAAGGTCCAACCTAAGCATGTAATTGGTGCTTGGGTTAAAACTTAGTCAGCCTGTCAATAGAATATGCCTCCCAATAATCGCCACGGGGTAGATACACATGGACATGACTATCCTAATTGTTGACAAATCTATTATTTGACATAGGTGAAGTAGCAGAAACAAATAAATGATAACCCCCTCGAACAATCATCATAATAACAACATAAGCTCTACTCCGGCCCATGAAGTAATAACAATACAGTCCCCACACTGGCGATATTAGTATCGAAATCAAATAAGACCCAAACCAGGTAAAGCACTCGCAAGATTCAGTTAGAGAAATTCCAACATAAAAGCTTACTCTAGACCATATCCGACCTAAGAGTCTATAAGTAGGAGTTTACATACATTCAAAAAACCCATGCTAATATGCTCCAAATACACGTTACATTATTTTAAGAAAAAGAATATTGAGAATTCCTAACAATCCAAAATAAACGTACTTAGTTTCTGCATATCGTTTCATAGTTGGTTAGCTAGACTAGACTTAGCCTGACCTCTTGAAAATAACTCATCAATCTTAATCCATAAGAATTATTAGTTGGTTAATCAATCCTAGTCGAATAGTGCTACTTCTTGTACGAATCTAATTAAATAAGATTCTGTAGGATACAGGAAAGGGACAATGTGATCTATAAGGATGGTAAGGTAACCAAGCAATTGATATTGCAAATTTCTGAATTAACTCGAAAAAGTTCCTAATATCCCTAAACTAAATGAATAATCTTAAATTTCCTATAATAATCAGCAAAACAAGATGTGATCCTTGATGTTAAGATGCGAGAAAAATGCAAGAATAACATACAAATATGAGAAAGAAAATAATAATGCGTAGAACTATGCATATATACTTAGCTCCCACAGGATTCCATAAAGAAACCAAATAAATGATGATAGTCATAGCTGCTGGCTAGGCATGTGCCATTTTCCAATCCTTAGGTGTGCTAGATTGATGAATTCATTGTATTTACTTGAAATTCACTTTCTAATTGGAAGCATGTCAACATTCAACTAGGAAATCTATTTCAGGGATGGACCTTGTTGTTAGAATATTGAATTAATGTTAAAAACTTGAAGGATGTTTGAAAGTATTTGGGGATGTCAAAGGGTCCGTTTCTGGCCTGGTTTGTTGTTTGGAGTATTTCAGTTAACTATTGTGTGGTTGTTCGGGTTGAACGAATGTCGGGGAAATATCGGACAACTAAAATCCATATCGAGGAAATTTCGGGGATACATAGTAAATATTGGAGTGTCATATTGGATAACGTGCATATATAACATAATGCCCAAAAATATAATTCAAACATAGTTAATAAAATCTAAGAATATAAAAAATGTAAATAGTATATGTTTAGAATAATTGTAGAAACTTAGGGAAAAGAGTCTCCTAGAATCTACTAAAAACTTTATAGGGCTAGAGTTTTTGCTAAAAACATTAAAGAAATTTTACTGAATTATATTATTTTATGACAAGCCATATAAAAGGACTTACAGGCCAACATATCGGTTGATATATCATCCATGTTGGGGATATATCTCCGAAAAATTGCCAAAAAGTGGTAAAGGATATTAAGAACAAATCATTTTGCGGCAAACCTTATAAAAGGGTATTGGCTGATATTATCACATGTATCGGGGCTATTTAAAACAAATGTGGCAACTGATGATTGGAAGAGGGGTATTGTGGTGAGTTTATGATAGAGAAAAGACGGCTGGTTTTGACTGGATCAAGCTGATTTAGTTGAGAGAGATTGAAAGAAATTGAATGTTGTAGTTGGCTATTAGTGATGAAAGAGAGAACTATAGGAGGGTGTTGGCAAACAGAAAAGAGACTTGTGTGTGATTGTGATGTTTAGGATGGAGTTTGGCAGTAGACTTACATAGGATGGGTTAGTGATTACTTTCTTTGATGGTATTAGAGAAGGGAACATAGTAGTTTTTTGTTTTAAAATTGTGTGAGTCGTTGAGATGGACAAGGCTCAGGGGCTTGCAACTAAACAGAGAGTAGAGAGGAATGAAGAAGATGTTGAAGAGGCAGCTAGGCTTAGAGTTACAGTTCGGTGTCGCAAGAGTGCAAATCACATGCAAACTCAATCTAAAATTTCAGCAATCAATCAATTCTATTTTGTTTTTCAAGTATTGAAGTACACGAATATTTATAGACTCGATAGAATCCTAATGTAACTTGGAATCCATGAAGTGTTAACATAAACTCAAACTGGAAGACTCAAATGCAAATTTTAAATCAAGTAACTAATCCTACTATATATGAGAACGAAAGATCCAATTACATAGACTTTAATCCAACTAACGTAACTAATGGACTAGATCAAAGATGACTCAACTAAACTCAGTCAAGCTTTCTTTCTATATATACTTTGTGAGTAGGTCTTGAAGCCTGAGTGACGTAGGACAATTTGAAGACCAAATGAAGATTTGGTCAATGAGTCAATGATCCAGTGGAAAGACTAATTTTGATAAATAAAATTGTTAGGAGATAAGGTCATCTTGATCTAAAAATTTAAACTAGTGTTTGATTGGAATTTTAGTTCTAGGATAGAGTTAATTAAAGTTTAAATCAGAATAGGATTACAAGTTTTTTTTTTTTTTTTTTTTTTTTTGAATTTTAATAGAGATAGGATTATAAACCCTATATAAAGTGTTGTATGTTTTCTTTCTATTTAGAGACACAGAAGTTATCAATAAGTTGATCTTTAGCATGTGATTTTCTATATTGCGCATGTGACTTACCAATGAGTGAAACAATTGTTTTCATAGGTCAGATGTTTTGTGCGTGAAACTGGCCTAAAGTGATCTTTGTTCTTTACTTAGTTCAATCTTGTCATCCTATTAGTTTAGATTATGTACTCTTGATTCATTTCTTATTTTATTGTAATTCCTCTCCAAAAAAAAAAGACGTTGTTCTGAAGCCAAACCAAAGCACACAGCATCCTACAATTCCTTTAATGACCGATGACATCATTACAACCTCATCAGGTTCCCTTTCTTCAATAGCCAAAGTATTGCCTCATGTGAACACCTCTATTCAATCAGAAGTGTGAACAAAAACATCAGATCTTCCCCAAAACACTATACAACTACATTGTTCATCATCCCCATCTTCTCCCTTCTTTGTTTTCTGTCTAGCACAGTGAAACCAATCAAACTTGACTTATTTATATTTTATTCGTTCCTAGTCACTTGGTTCCTGTTGGCTCTTCCTGGCTTGAAAATCTTCATCAATAGTGAATGACAAAAAAGAAAGCTATCCAACATTTCTAGATCAAATTTCATGATCCCTTCATCAGGCAACTAATTGACAGTCGGAGTTCGCTGGTCTGTGCCAATGTATGATAAATATCTGAACTCTGGGGTCATGTATGTTAAGCCACAATAGTTTTATAATGATAATTACTTACTGCAAATTGGTTACGAGTTTCAGAATATAAATCATGCGTATGCTGGGCGAATAATTTAGCTTATGCACTAGGTTTTGAATCTATTGGCATTGGAGGAAAATCTATATGTTCTCCTCAAATGAAATCAACTAAGTGGAGCTATTGACTGAATTATTGTATGTAAACTCAGCTGATAGGTAAAAGAAAATTCCAGTTTGACACTTTTTTCCTAACTAGACAACACACCAATCCCCTAGAGTCTTATTCACTACCTCAGTCCAACATCCATTTGGGGGCAATATGTAGTTCAAAACTGTAGGGACGTGTTAAGTTTTCTGCAAAGCGTTTTTTAAAAATAACTTGTGAACCATCATGTTCCTAGGGACCCTATCAGAGAATTTTCTTACGAAGCCGTGTAAGAGGACAACCTTCTGAAAGAATAATATGTGTGACATCAACAATCTTCTTGAAAGGGATAAAATGTGCAATCTCAAGAATCAATTCATTGTAACAAAATAGAGTCATGCTTCATGAAAGTGTGATAATTATAGCATGAACTACATGCTAATATCTCACTCATTGTGCGAAAGGATATACGATACTGTATATAATTTGCTATGTTAATTCCTACCCCTAGGCATCTGGCTGGTATGACAGTGGGAACCATCACATGCAACATCTTGACATTTACTGTGAAAATCTCACTGTGATTATAGTCATCTCAGCAAAACTGTTCTTCGGGTTTTTCATGTGCTTTTCCCTCATCAACTGATCAAAAAATGTGTTGAGAATGCATAGGGGACTGTGCTTATAAGAATCCTCATTAACTATGGTGAAACCTTCTATATGTATGGTTGGATCTTAACGCTGGAAATTTCAATAATCTCTTTACAAGTAGGATAATCCTTGATAATATGCTCGAATTGCACTTGCACCCTCATCATTTATAACGCGATCATCTTTCTACCTATAACGAACAAATGTGTACTTCTTGATGAACTCAGTCTAGTAAAGTGCATCAATGCTCCATTTTATCTGAGTTTAAATACTGTAGGGTTGAACGTCGAAACCCAACATAAACTCTTTTGGTGGTCGGTAGTGACACAAATTTCTTAAGCTCTACACCTTCGTATTACACTCCCAGTGATAGTTTGAGTAATTTTGTTTAGTCTCATCAACCTTTCACTAAAGAAAGTGACTTAATGTTCCTCTTGAATCAACAAGAAGAGTATTTGTGTAGTAATCAATTTAATGATGAGCTCCTCAAATGTTCTAGCAGCCAATTTACTCCACATGAACTTCCCTTTCTTGAGACAATTCTTATTTGGAGCCCTGAAGGTACTAAACCCCTTAACCAATCTCCTATATAATGTGACATGATGCCTTTCACATTGCTGTACTAAACCCAATTTACCTCTCTTTTATCTTTTTTAATAAAATGTTTTTGAAAGAAAAAAAAGAAAAAACCCTCATGTTATCCAAATTGCATATTAAAGACCCCCTTTATCTATCTGTTCCCTCTTCCCCTAAGCCTAACCCTTGCCCAAACTGCCATTGGTTTCTCTCCTCTTCCCCTAACCCTAGTGCTAACCAAAGGACTCTCTCTTCTGCTGCTACGTTCATGGTGTTAAGCCTGAGTCTATGAACTGCTCCAATGCCTCCTGCAAGTGGCCTGCCTTAGTGTAAGTCTATTATATCTGAGCGTATTTTTCTTTCAAGAAAATTTCTTCTGGTCAAATACATTTGATGCGGGACGATGGGAATTTTAGGGTTTTATGTTATGGATTTGGGAAATTTGGGGAAGAACAAAGATTTGGGGAAAGCTAGGGTTTGAAAAATTAATAAGATATGACCACGAATCGCAACTCGGGCCTTAGCTTCACCACCATTGACTCAATCTTAGAGATCAAATCAATAACCCAAAGTTTCACAAATAAAACAAAAATTTCTTCAAATATTCATTGCCTTATTTCATAAAATTGACCTCTTTAAATAAGCCTTCAACAACTACAAGTTCACTCCCATATCCGATGTGGGACTAAAAAAGAGCGAATACAATAAAGAGAATAAAAGTAACACTAGCTAGACTCCAAGCCTTCTCAAAATCAAAACCAAATATAAGCTAAAGCAACACGGCGACGGCGGCGAAAGTATGTGCGAAGTGGAGGCTATGCGATGTCCTCATCAACATTGTTTTAGTGTTTGTTAGTGTCGAAATAATCCCTCAAATTTTCTTTCCTCATATCTTCTCTCAAGCTGTTAGACAATGCGCAAATTATTTTTGTTGTTAAAAGTTTCGGTATTTGTTTAAACCATAGGTTTCATGTTTGGCTTTCTGTTTAGAAAGTTGGTCTTTTATATAGGCTTCTTGGTTGCTGATAAACCCAAAGAGTATACAGTTTTGGTTAACAGATAGATAATTCACTACATTGTTACTTGTATGCACGCCATAAATATTTGGTTTCTTTCCTTTTCAAAGCTTTGATCTAGATGAGGTTTATGTACTATTTTCCTTCAGATATTTGAGACATTTCCTAAATCATTAAGTGCTTTTCTCTCAGATAAAAGCATTTTTAAACCAGCGGTTGATAGAAATGAATAGTGAAGAGACTTCCTCCTTGCAGCATCAAGTTCAGGCAGTAGCTCCTCTTGTCTTGCAACAGTATGCTTCTGATGCGGTCCAGGTAATGCTATTGGAGGTCTCTTCAGCTATTTCCTTGCTTACAAACCGGAAGACACGGGACTTGATAATGATCCTCAACTCTAAAAGGTGAGCCTCTCTTTGTGAATCATGGGTTTGTGCGCATGCACATATCAAGCCACACTCACCTCATGCACGCAAGCATACACACGCAAACACATAATGACACGGGCGTAGGGGTGTTTAACGGTTTCGATATGTCCGAACCGACCGCAACTGTATCCGATAACGATACAGATACAGTAGCCAAAATCTGAAACCAACTGGATAAGGTTTCAGTTTCGGATATGATTTTCCCTTTTTACTCGGATACGATTCCGGGTACGGTAATCAGGTTCAACTAGTAATGGTTCGAATATCTGGATGTTCACTTTAAAAAAATATGAATCACAATATAATGCATTTACTAGGATTTGAACCTTGGGCACTTAGTTATAAGGCAATTAGCCTAACCGCTAGGCTACAACGGACCTGCTATATATCTGATTCGCATATTAATTAACATAGTTTGCGTTTTTCCGACTACCATCCACCGTGTCACTAAAATCGTAGTGCTATAAGCTAAATGAGACTGTTGTAGTATAGTAGACACTTGTTCAATGTTTAGATTAGATAAGTGATTCCATCTCTGCATGTACTATCTCATTCTATGTGATTATACATTTTTTGTCATATCCGATATATGTTTGAGTCATATATGTTTCCTAAATATCCGATTTGTATCCGTGATCATAACTGTATCATAACTGTATCCAATTCTCTAATATCCGAACTACCCGAACTGTATCCGTTTTCGTTTAGCGCGAATATAGTCTTGACTTTTTTAAACGGATGCATTATCCGTATCCGTTTTTAGAAAGCGAATATGGATATGGCAAGTGTCATATCCGAACCGTATCCGGACCGAATGCACCCCTATATGGGCGTGGACAAAAGGAATTCATTTTTTCACGGTTAAAATTTTCTTTAATTAATCGCTTGAAAGATTGTTATTAATTTGAAATCAAATGACTTTACCATAGAGAATACAAATTAATTTCTTGAAATTCTTCCTTATAGTATTAAAAGTTCTTTAACATATTTTTAGTTTTTAGTATCTGATACAGCGTTCTCTTTGGGAATTTTAGATTTCTTGACAGATTGGTGTCAATGTTGGAAGAAAAGAAGAAACATGAGGTGAAATTAAGAGAAAGTCTGAATGAGTTGTCTCTTAGACGAATGGAGCTGCAAAATACACTATCATCATCCTGGCCTAAGCAAGTAAGTGCATACCTTCCTCTTCCTCTTCTTCTTTGGTGGTTGTTACTCTGTTTAAAAGGCAGGTCCTCTGGTGTGTGCTTTAGGTGCTTAATTGAGGAGACAGTGGTGCTACTTGTAGTATTTAGAACAAGTGATTATATTTGATACTTCTTGCAACATCATTCTCTAGTCAGTTATAAAAACCTAAAAATTCTTGACATGTTAATATTGAATCTAGCATAATCAAATAAAGCTCACTTCAACTTCTTAAAGTCATCAATGCAGGCAGATGTGTGTTTTAGGTGCAAATCATTGAGAAGATAATAATGCTACATGTAGCATATTTAGATGCAAATGGTCATATTTGATACTCCTTGCAACATCATTCCCTAGTTAATTATAGAATTTAAAGATGCTCGACATGCTGCTAATATGGAAGCCCAGTGTAGTCATATAAAGCCCACCTTCAACTTCTTAAAATCATCTATGCAGGCATACCTGGATGACAGTTGAAAGTGATATATTTGTCTTTGGAGTAGAGTATCAATAATATTTTTACATGTTACATGCCACATTCTGCCATGCTAATGCAAACTAGTATGTGGCATCATTTTTTGCTGCCCAATCTGTCTTCTTATCTGTTAGGATGTTAGCCTCACATATAATCCATTATTACAGTACTGTTTCTTTTCTGGTCCTAGAATTTGAACTTCTGTTTATTGGAGAGGAATTAGCACGGATCCGGATCAGGTTTCCTCAGGAGCATATGATAGACTAGCTATGGTTGAATAAGTTTTCTACTTTATAGTCTACCTTAAAATGTTTCTTTGAAAATGAAAAAAATTGGATTCCAGCCGTGTCTTCAAATTCAGAAAAATACCTGGAAGTGGTTTTGATTTGACAACTTTTCTACTTATAGTTATAGTATATACCTTAAAATGAATCCTTCAGAATGACAGAAATCGGATTCAAGCTCACTCTTCAAATTCAGAGGATGCCAGGAAAACTTGACACATGTTTTCTATCGGTGGTATAATGTAACTAGAAGTTTTGTTTTTAACCATGCTTTGCTTAAAGCGGCTTGTTTAACCATTTTTCTCTTAGCAGCGTGCTGGTCTAGTAGCAGTGTATCAATCTAGTAGCAAGTATACAAGTGTCAGACTTTTTGCATCTTATTCAAGCTACAATCAGCTTAGACGCTTCTTCTTAATCGTTCTATAAACTGCATGATCTCCTCAAAGGAAGTTCAATTATAAAGCATTGACGCTCCTTTATGGCTCTCATATTGGTTGCCAACATGAGTCAGATGCCACATTATATGTCATTAGCACTGTATCCGACACACCTAGCGAAGTCCAACCTAAACTTTTGATATTTTGGGTTCATAACACAAGTGGATACTATTTCTGTAGTTGGGTTACATGAGATTTAATTAGTTTATCTATGATCATAAATTAGAAAATCATTCACACTTGGTTGAGATTTAGCCACATCGCATACGAGAGAATCCTTCATATGACAAGGATACCCATTATTCTCATATATTATGTAATAGGGGGTTTGTCAATGTGAGTAATTGTAATATTAGATCCTATATTCTTTTTTACTTCTACATTAGATCCTCTAAATCTTCAATTTTCTAATTTACATCCTGAATCTATTATTCTCATTATTATTTAATAACGTGGTTAACACCTCATGGTTGGATTTCATCTATAATTGTAAGATATGGTTAAACTTTTGGGACTAATAAAGTTGGGGGTGTTGTTTGGGAATATGAAAATTGAGGCCTCGTATAAAATTAAGAAAGAATTACGGCCTTATATGAGAAAACTCATTCTTAAAAGGGTGTTATTTAAAACAACTTAATAAATTTGGGGGGTGTAAATTAGAAATATGAAGATTGTGGGTCTTATGCGTAATTAAGAAAGCATTTCGGATTAAACATGGCAAAAACCCTACATATTAAATACATGTTAAAGTATATATAATTTCTGTCTTCCCATATACTATCCTTAACAAATTTGAAATATTTATTCAGTGTTCGTACCTGTACGACAAAGCTGTGTAGGCGTAACATAGTACTTCAGTTATATTTCTATACCGTCTTGGTCCTTTTGGAGATCGCAGAATGGGAACTTGCAACCTGATAATTATAATCTCTATTCTAACTTCTCATAATTAAACGAGATTATATTTTTATTCATCTCTGTTGTTAACTTCTATTACCACAGAATCAGGTCACCACGGTCTACAGTCTACCCAACTGCATAGTAAATTACATAATAGTTTTCCTCTTTTCCTTGAATGAAGTGATGAAGCCCATGTTTTCTTGTATATAATAGGAAGCAGCTATTGTGAGAACAAGGGAGCTAAAGAAGCTGTGTGAGACAACACTTTCATCCATGTTTGATGGAAGGCCTGTCAATATAATCGGGGAGGTCAATACATTGTTAAGCACTGGTGTCGGGGCATGATGTGTTATTGTTCATCTGGGGATCTAAGCAACTCTGTTTCAAGCACATTGATGAGGTGGCCTACTCAAACATTCACTGCTTCTGTTGCGCTCCACAGTTTGAGGTTTTGTGAAGAAATTAGTGTAACTGTGGCCATTCTGTGAAGAAATTGGCTTACTCCTAATGCAACATTTATAACGTGGATGCTCAATACCACTGCTGTGACAGTGACGAATACATATAGCAAATGATAATGCTGATTGACTTGAATTCAAAGAAGACGGACAAGAAACATGATAAGAGGCTTTATACTTGCTGATGCTGGTTGTTCAATGTTCGCTATATTTTTTTATTTTTATTTTTATTTTTCATAAGTGATTTCCAAACTATTTGATGGTACATGCTATTATGGGTGATATGGATAGGAACAAATTCTTCACTTTAACGGATACTTTTTTAATTTCCCCTTCGCTTGCTTTGCCTTCTTTTGTTTTTCTCTTTATCCTCTCTCTTTTTGACCATCTGCGTTTACCGGTACAGATTTTGTTCCCATCCGACTTTCCTAGTTCAGATTCTTCTCATTTAAAATGCAGTTTTCAAAATTTAGCAAATCATAGTGTCATTGTATCACATTACACGTATCTTGTATTTGGTCTCATTTGGCTATCATATACTCCAGCAAGGATTACAGGCATCTTGATTTAATATGCTGTGACGTGCCCGTCCTGTTTCCCTGATTTAGAGACCTTGAGATCTAAATCAGTATGTTGCTCAATATGCAATACGTCAAGCAATACATTTAGCTCTATTGTAGGCAACGTCCACAATATCCAACAGGTATTTGAAGGGCCCAGGTAGTGGCACCGAGAACTGCCTAGTCTCCAAGTTTTGGACCACTTTCCTAAGTAGCCCTATGCTTTAGTTTTATTTTTCACGATAGACGGTGGGTGAACACATTCCCATTGTTCCATTAATAATAGGTTAACGAGACGTTGTTAAAGATGCAAAAGTATTTCAAAGAAAAAATAACAAAAAGAAAAAACAACAAGAACAACAAGAGACCGACACAAAAGACTCCAAATAGGAGGCAAAAGACAGGAGTCAAACATAATACTCGTGAGAACCCTATTGAAAGAAGGCAATATGGGGGAAGAAGTCAAGACCCCTCCGTGATGCTAAAATGCTCATCTCTTCGCTCCTTGGTAGGAAAAGAATCATAGTCACTCCTATTAAGGCAAAGTACGAAAGAACGAGTCTGCACCCTCCTTATCGCCTATTGAAAAAAAAAAAAAAGATGACTAGTGATTACTGTTAGCAATATGTTGATGATATATGAGAGGCTAAGATCATTGAATATTATTAAATATTCTATTATTGCGCTGACACCCCAAGATTTAGTCACACATCGAATATTGATTGAGTGCTTAAATGGTTAAAATGATGGACCTTGAGAGCCAAGTGGAACATTGACTAGTCAATTTTTATAGTAATTTGAGCTAAACAATGTGCTACACTTAGTGGGTCCTATGCCTTACAACGCGCCAACAGGCTTGCAGACGCGAGGCGTTACGAATGGTAACAAAACAGTTTGCTAGCCGAAAGTGTGAAGCTAAGTGCTACACCGTTTGAGCCCATAGAAACCATCTCTAGAGTCCAAGTTGCCAGACCGGGATGCTGGCCTGTATCAATTATCATGTCGTGATGATGATTCCACCTTTAAAAAGGTGGGTAATTGTGACATCCCTATTTTTAGTCTCACACTAGTTGCTCATAAAAATATTAGTGTTTAAATAGATAAGCATGAGGTTCAAATGGAGCATCAACTAGTCAATTTTGGCAACGATATAAGCCAAACAACGCGCTACATTGAGTGGGTCTCAAAGCTTACATCGCGTCAATGAGCTCGTGGGCCTAGGGTATGACAATTACGCTCCCCCATGTTCCCTAAATAATAGCAACTACAATAACCCACCATCATGGTCTCTTTTATTAATATTCTGATTCCTCCACTCTCCTAAAATTTACTGGATGGAGTCTATACGTGTGGGAATCCTGCAAAGAAATAGAAAGTTTTCCCCTTAACAAAGTATGTGCAGTTAAAGAGGAGATGATTTATCGTTTCTTCTTCACCTTTGCCTAGCATGCATATATTTGGCCGTTGCCATTTATGCTTAAAGGTTAATTGTTCCCAATGAGAATAGTGTTTTTATTAATCAACCATATAAAAGTTATAACTTTTAGAGGAGCTCTGACTCTCTAAACATTCTTAACTAATTAAAAGACATCTTATACCTTGGTCATTAAAAATTTGTATATTTCTCTAACTTCAAACACTTTTGTTGCCACAAACCCATAAAGGTGTCAACAAGATTTCTATTTTTTTCTCTATCAAATATGTCTAAGGCAGAAGTGTTAATAAACTACCTCTCCCTCCTTCTGAAAGATGCAATTATTGAATGCATGGGTGAGTACTAATTGAAATTTCTGAGAAAGAGTCATCTTATCACACTATTTATCGTGCCAAAAATTAATTCAATTTCCATTCCCAACAGTGAAGAAAATCATAGACATGAACCAATCTTTTCGTCTTAACATTCCTTTCCATTGCAAGTGCTGAAGAGTTTCTAGAGTTCCTTTCTCTATCCCTCCACCAACCACTACTCGGGAGGTAATTCTGAGTAATAAGCCTAGACCAAGACCTATTACGCTCTGAGAAAATCTTCCACCATCACGTCAAAAGCAATGCATTCTTAAAATATTTACAGTTACATTCTCCAAGTCCACCAAATTCTTTATTCTTACAAGCCTGGCCCTACTGCACTGGGTTGTATCCTCCTCCTTTTTAGATGACCCCTGCCGTAAGAGTCTCCTTTGGATCTTATCATTTTCCTTTTCTACCCATACAAGAAGATAAAAGAATGAAAGAAAGTATGTGGGAATTATTGAGAGCATAGGGTTAAGAAGAGTAATTCATCCTCAGTTATTAAGTATGTACCTTTCCATTCTTCTAATCTCCTATTCACTTTATCAATAAGAGATCGCAAATATCCTGAGAGACCATCGCCTCAAATGAAATATTAAGTATTTGACGCAGCGCGAAAGTATTAGCCTCGGAATCCACCAAGGAAAATCTTCGAATCCACAAAGAGCTTCGAATCCACGAAGAATTATTAAGGAAAACAAAATTTTTATTAATCAAAAGTTATGCCTCTAGGGCTTACAAGACTCTTCTTAAATAGAAAAAGGAAAACAAAATTTTTATTAATCAAAAGTTATGCCTCTAGGGCTTACAAGACTCTTCTTAAATAGAAAAAAGAAACAAGACTATCAAAAGTTATGCCTCTAGGGCTTACAAGACTCTTCTTAAATAGAAAAAAGAAACAAGACTCATACAAGGACTCAAACTCTTCCAAAAATAGTAAAAGAATTCCTAAAATATTAAAACTCCTAAAAAGACTTCTTATTACTAGGAAAGTCCAAGGGTCAAATCTGAGATCAAATCGGATTTGTTTCCGAAATAAAACAGACTCTTAAAATATTACTAAAAATAGTAAAAATATACAAAAATACAAATATCTCTCAAACCGTAAGGAATTTGGCAAAACGGATAACACAAACCGAACCCAAAGGGGTCGGTTTGGATGGCTCCGTCTCGTCGAGATAGTCAATTTTCATATATAATTCGTCCAATTCCAACGTACAATTTAAAAGTTACGGTCGTTTCTTTGAAACTAGTTATTTTCTTCGACCAGGCCCGCATTTAGGCTTGGGACTATCCCATTTTGACATAAACGTGTCTGCTGTGTATTCTACATCAGTCCCCCCTGCTTGAAAAGAGCTCGACCCCGAGCTTACACTTACATGAATAGTTGTTTCTTCTGGTGGGTAATACTCAAACAAATCTGCAACATTGAAACTAGGAGAAATACCCAAATATGTAGGAAGGTCAACCACATAAGTATTGTCGCTAATCTTCTTCAGTATTTTACATGGACCATACTTCTTATTCTTCAGCTTGTTGTAGGTGCCCACGGGAAAACGTTCATTTCGCAAAAACACCATCACCATGTCTCCTTCTTCAAACACCTTCTTCCTCCTGTGTCGATCCGCATCATTCTTATATTTAGCATTAGACTGTTCTATCTTCTCCTTTACTTCTTGTTGGATAGCCCGTATCTTTTCAACCATATGATCTGTAGGAACACTCTGTCCGAGAAACTTAGGCAATGGAGAAAGGTCAAGATAATGATTCGGAAGCCTTCCATACACAATCACAAAGGGTGCCTTGCCTGTAGTTCGACTCTCCATACAGTTA
The DNA here is from genome assembly GCF_001876935.1 of Asparagus officinalis. NCBI lineage: Eukaryota > Viridiplantae > Streptophyta > Magnoliopsida > Asparagales > Asparagaceae > Asparagus > Asparagus officinalis. The sequence continues at coordinate 382,842 of NW_017972435.1, read as the reverse complement.
TAAGCAAACTCAGCATGTGCCAAAGCAAGATCCCACTATTTCGGTCGATCTCCAGAGATGGATCTAAGAAGATTGCCGAGGGTGCGATTGACCACTTCAATTTGGCCATCTGTTTAAGGGTGATAGGCAGTATTAAACTTAAGAGAAGTATTGAATCGCTGCCATAATGTTCTCCAAAAGTGAGATAAGAACTTAGAATCTCAATCGGATGTAATGGACTTCGGCACTCCATGAAGGCAAACTATCTCCCGAAAGAAAAGATTGGCAATGTTGCTCACATCTGCAGTCTTCTTGCACGGAATAAAGTGCGCTATCTTTGAAAACCTGTCAACTACAACAAAAACAGAATCCATGCCTCGTTGGGTTCGAGGCAATCCCAACACAAAGTCCATAGAGATATCATGCCATGGTGCATCAGGAACAAATAAAGGTGTATACAATCCTGTATTCTGAGACTGTCCCTTAGTAACTTGACAAACTGGACAACGTCGTACATATTTTTCTGCTCCCTTCTTCAACTGAGGCCAGTAATAACGTTCTTCAATGGCTGCAATTGTTTTATCACGTCCCAAGTATCCTCCTAGTCCGCCAGCATGAAGGTCTCGAATTATCTACTCTCTTAGTGAACTCTAGGGTATGCACAATTGATCGCCATAAAATAGATTAACCATCCTGAATATGAAAGCCTTTGACTGATTTATTTTGAAGGTAGTTGTCCCAAATCTTCTTAAAATCTTCATCCTCTACATACAGCTCCTTAAGGTACTCAAATCCAATCACTTCAGCCTTCAAAGTTACTAATAATCCAGCTCTCCTACTAAGTGCATTTGCAACCTTATTCTGCTGCCCGGATTTATGCTTCAAAACAAAGGTGAAACGCTGCAAATATGCGATCCAACGAGCATGCATACGGTTGATGGTAGTCTGACTATTAAGGGTCCTCAAAGTCTGATGATCAGTGTGAAGCAGAAACTCTCCCGAGATCAAATAGTGCTCCCAATGCTTCAAAGACTGGACTATGGCATATAACTCCAGCTCATATGTGGTCCACTTCTACCGAGCTTCGCTGAGTTTCTCACTATAAAAAGCAACTGGACACCCTTCCTTTGATAAAACACCACCAATTCCTATGATGGACGCATCATAATCAACTTCAAAGACCTTTTGAAAAGTGCAAGTACTGGTGCGGTGGACAACTCTTTGATCAGTGCAAAGCTACGATCCGCATTGTCCTCCCAATTGAATTTGTCTTTCTTCATACACTCAGTGATAGGAGCTACAATACTACTGAAGTTTCTGACAAATCTTCTGTAGAACGTTGCTAGGCCATGAAAACTACGGACTTCACTGACTATCTTCGGTGTAGGCTAATCTTGAATAGCACAGACCTTCTCTTCATCAACATGGATGCCCTCTGCGCTAACAACAAAGCCTAGGAATACAAGGCTACTGGTCATGAAGTTGCACTTCTTCATATTGATGTACAACTTGTTCTCCTGCAAAACTATTAGTACCTCCCTCAAGTGGTCCAGATGTGTAGTCTCACTCTGGCTATAAATCAGGATATCATCGAAGAAACTACAATGAACTTGCCGATAAAGAGTTTAAATACCTGATTCATCAAACGCATGAAAGTGCTAGGAGCATTAGAAAGGCCAAAAGGCATTACTAACCATTCATATAGGTCTTCTTTTGTCTTGAATACAGTCTTCCACTCATCTCCTTCTCTAATCCGAATCTGATGATAACCACTCTTGAGATCTATCTTTGAGAACAATTTTGATCCAGATAACATCCGAATCTGATGATAACCACTCTTGAGATCTATCTTTGAGAACAATTTTGATCCAGATAACATGTCTAGCATGTCTTCCAGGCGTGGGATTCTATCTTTGAGAACAATTTTGATCCAGATAACATGTCTAGCATGTCTTCCAGGCGTGGGATAGGAAATCGATACTTCACGATGATTTTGTTGATAGTCCTACTATCCACACACATGCGCCACTCTCCGTTCTTCTTTGGGACTAGTAGTGCTGGTACGGCACATGGACTCATGCTAGGCCGTATAAGATCCTTCTGGACGAGATCATCCACCTTCTTCTACACAATCTCTCCTTCCTTTGGGTTCATCCGATAGTGTGGCAGATTTGGTAGTCGAGATCCAGGGTTGAAATCAATCTGATGTTGCACGTCTCGAAGCATTGGTAATTCAGAGGGCAGATCGTTAGGCATAACTGTTTCAAACTGCTGCAAGAGGGTTTGAACTCCAGGTGGAATTTTAGCTGTGGTAGAATCCTCCTTTCCCGACAAAACAAGAGCATAAACCTTATTGGACTGCTTCACTTCTTTCATAAAATCTTCATTGTCAACGACCAAGAAAGTTTTCTTTTCAGCCACATTGGTATTGACAGGCCCCTTCTCAGTTAGAGGCTTGAGCACAACTCGTCGACCATCCTTCTTAAATATATAAACATTATCCTTTCCCCGATGTGTGGCATCAACATCAAACTGCCATGGCCTGCCTAATAAGATATAACATGCATCCATCTCAACTACATCACATAACGCCTCATCGATATAAGTTCGGCCAATGGAAAAGGATACTCGACACACTTCATCAACTTGTACATCGCTACCCTTTCGAATCCAACCAATCTTGTAAGGGGCGGGATGCTTCTCTGTCTTTAATCCTAACTTCTCCACCATGCGCCGAGAGACAATATTCTCGCTGCTCCCACTATTAATGATGACAACATAGATCTTCTGTTTCATGGTGCCTCTCGTGCGGAAGATGTTATGCCTCTACGGTGGCTCTTCTGTCTTTGGGGCCAACAATAGACGCCGCATAACACATGAGAGTTGTTCCCCATCATCATCAGGATCCAATCCACCATCATAGTCTTCAACTTCATCACGGTCTGTAACTTCATCTTCATGATCCACTATGTTCATAACACCTCTTTTAGGGCACTGATTGGATCGATGACCAGGCTGTCCACATCTATAGCACTTGATTGGGTCAGGCTTGGCATATGGGTTCGGGGGTGTAGTCTTCTTTGTAGTTATTATCGCTGGACCCTTGCCATTCTCAATTGTAGTATGTTAATCAGAAACTATTTAGGACTGTTTACAATGATTAAAGCTCGTGCGCGACCCGTCGGAAGCTACCCATGAACCTTTACTATTTCGTTCGAGTTGTCGCTCTACCTTCTCGGCTAGGCTAATCGTGTCTGCCAAGGTATAGGTCTACTGTAGAGATACACAATCCTGAATCACCATCTTCAACCCCCCTGTACATCGAGACATCTGTTGGGCCTCGCTCTCGTGTAAGTTAATGCTGGATGATAGTTGATAGAATTCCTGTGTGTACTCATCCACGGTTCTTCCACCCTGCTTACAATTCTGGTACTGTCCGAATAAAACTTGTTCGTAATCGCTTGGCAAGAAACGAGCTCTCAATAGCTTCTTCATCTTTTTCCACCTATCGACCTTCGGTTTTCCTTGACGAGATCGATTCAGATAAATAGATTCCCACCAAGCTGAAGCTCTACCTTTGAGTTGGTAAGACACTAATTTTACCTTCTGTTCTTCTGGGATCTTCATATACTCAAAGAATCTCTCTACTTCTGTAATCCAGTCGAGGAACTCTTCAATATGAAGTTGCCCGTTGAAAGATGGCAGATCCATCTTCATCTTGAAACCTCCAGCGTCATAATTATTCCTTTGTCATCAGTCTCTATGATAAACACCACAGCGTGGTGGTGCATAGGGATCTTCCTCGCTGTCGAATTCTTCATATGGAGTCAGATCACGTCGTTGGCGACGATCAACACGATTGTGAACTCCCATCGGGTTCAGACGCTCCACTGCCATCGTAAGTTGCTGTATGGTAGCCCTCATCTAATCACCATTGGTCTTTAGTTGCTCTACGTCGGACCTCAGTATGTCGAACTCAGTTCGAGAAATATAGGCTTCATCACCTGCCATCGGATCGGAGGAACAAGTCTCTGATACCAATTGACGCAACACGGAAGTAGTAGCCTCAGAATCCACCAAGGAAAATCTTCGAATCCACGAAGAGCTTCGAATCCACGAAGAAATATTGAGGGAAAACAAAATTTTTATTAATCAAAAGTTATGCCTCTAGGGCTTACAAGACTCTTCTTAAATAGAAAAAAGAAACAAGACTCATACAACAACTCAAACTCTACCAAAAATAGTAAAGGAATTCCTAACATATTAAAACTCCTAAAAAGACTCCTTATTACTAGGAAAGTCCACCGGTCAAATCTGAGATCAAATCGGATTTGTTTCCTAAACAAAACAGACTCTTAAAATATTACTAAAAATAGTAAACAACAGACAAAAATGTAAATATCTCTCAAAACATAAGGAATTTGGCGAAACGGAAAACACAAACCAAACCCATGGGGGTTGGTTTGGATGGCTCCGTCTCGTCGAGATAGTTGATTTTTATATATAATTCGTCCAATTCCGATGTACGGTTTGAAAGTTACGGCTGTTTCTTCGAAACTAGTTATTTTCTTCAATCAGGCCCGCATTTGGGCTTGCGACTGTCCCACTTTGACATAAACGTATCTGCTGTATATTCTATATCAGTATTTGATAAGAAATTCCTAAATTGGACAATTAAACACCAATGATATAAGAATATTCTACCGATACTTTTCCTAAGAAAATTAGGGAACTCTTATTGAAGTTAAATTAAAGAGCTACATCTTTCAAAGTGAAATAAAACCCTCTTGAGAATTGTAGCTTGTGCCAGGTGGGCTTTGCAGAAAAGAAAAGTATCATCAGCAAATTGAAGATTAACTAATGAATTCACTTTGGATTTAGACCATAAACCTTTCAATAAGACCTGGTTGTGCTAGTTTGATACATGTAATTTGGACTATCAGCAACAAAGAACAAAAATCAGAGGCAACAAAGGGCTGCCTTACCATAAATCTCTCTTACAACGCTAATATTTATCCCTATCCCCGACTACCCTTGAAGTGCCATGGTATAAATCTGTGTGGGAGACATCATGCCTACCCAGACATTCTTTTGTCAGTTGGCTAGCAGCTCATGATCGCTTGCTCACACAAGATAGATTGATCAAAAGGAGTATTGTGAATGATAATAACTGTTGCTGGTGCACTGGCAATGAGAGCAGGAATCATCTCTTCTTCGAGTGTCAATATTCAAGGATAGTTTGGCTCCTGATCATGGACTGGTTACAATTCAGGTGGAGGTCTTGTAATTGGGATCTGATTATGAACTGGTATTGTTTAAGATTGAGGGGGAATGGCTTTAAACAAAAAGTTAAGAAAATAGCTCTCACTGCAACAGTTTATAGCATCAGGTGTGAAAGGAACACTAGAATCTTTAAGCAAGAAGTGAAGCCTACTGTGCAATTGTTCAAGGAAATTAAGTTCATCATTCTAACTACCATACTCAATGGATCTTTCTCGACAGATAACAAGGAATGGATCTGTAACTTGAGATTATAAGCTGTTAGCTATTAGTGTAATCTCAGTTCTACTGAGAAGTTGATGTACAAAAATTTTCAAATTTGGAAGATGAATGAAATTTTCATTGACCAAAAAAAATGTTAATGTAGTGACTTTTGCTGATTGTACCCAACCATTAATTTTGGCCACACATCCCCAATCAACAGTGTCACATGCCTTTTTTAAAAATCTAATTTAAGAAGAATACCCTATTTCTTAGTTCTGGAAAGATGTTGAATAACTTGCCCGGAAGTAGTAGTCATCCCTCTAGAATAGTACGTCCCTTAATGAAGCCTATTTGGTAGTCATCCACCACTTGACTAATAACTTTAGCCACAACTTTGGAAATTATTTTGAGAGACGCATTTACCAAACTAATGGGATAAGAACCACGTTAGTGTAGTTAATTCTTTCTAGAACTGTTTTACGTTCCCAAAAGGTTTCCACCATCATGATCAATAAAATCATATCTGATGATTTTCCAGGGAGAACGATAAAATACGGTAGGAAATCCGTAAGGGGCTGTTTGTTTTGAGTATTTTGCCTCGGGGAGGGGGTGGAAAGTTAATCTCCTCGAGAGAAACATGCATGGTTGACTAACTGAACCAATGGCTAGCACTTTCCATTGCAATTGCGCCTTCCCACCGATCATCGTTAGGGGAACCAAAGAGATCTTCTTTAATGACGTACAGTGTATGATGTCCTTTTATCTTATCTTCAATCCCCTACGTTTTCATTTTCTGCAAATCAGCACTCAGAACTTTCCATTCCCATGACTTCTAACATTTGAAAAATGTGTCAGTTATCGGTTCTTATTTAGTTGGTTCTTTCAAATATCCATTTTAGAGCAATAATGAAAAGGAAAAATAACATTCCGCATCTATATATATATGTTGCCATATGAGAATGCTCCAATAACCCTACAATTAATGAGTCAGCCCCCAACCCAAAACATCCACATATGTATTCTATACGTAAGTAGCTCTCTTCCTTCAAGTTAATGTTGGGAAAAAGAAAAGGGAAAAAAATTCTTAATGAAACGGCAATTGAAGGTTGCTAACTTCTACCTCTCCTCTTTTAATTTTTTCATTGCTAGGATCAGCATTTTGGCATTTGAGATGCGAATCCTTGAGCAGGAGCAAGCTTTCCAGCCGATTTTGTGTTTGGGACATCAACTTCAGCTTATCAGGTTAATATACTTTCATGTTCTAAAAGTTCTTCAAGAAAATAGATTTAGAATGATTTTTGAGTACGGAAAAGAATCCATCCTGCTCAGATCGAGGGTGCTGTAAATGAAGGTGGAAGAGGACCGAGAAGGCCTGTCCAAACGAGGAGGTTTCCGGGTCTGGTCCGACCTAGTTTTTCCTTTTTTGAACAAAAAAAAAAATTGAAAAATTACTAAAAAAAAAGATTTTTTTGCCAAAAAAAGGAATTTCAAGAGTAACTAAAATATGAGAAATTTTGCAAAAATTCATTATTACTATTAATCACGTATAATTATACAATTACAAAGATCATAGAAATTAAAATGATAAAAAATAAATTCTTTATTATTAATCATTAACAATTATATTTTTTTAAAAATTATCGCATCACAATAAATGAGTACATCCCGACTAGGTTGACACCTACTCATCGATATCAATATCATTTGTAACTCTTTCAAAATAATTTATTACAGATTTGCACCTAAAAATAAAGTTACGAATTACAAAATACCTTCTAATCTTTATCTCCGATCGTCAAATCATTAAGTCTATTTTTCAATAGTTGTTATCTGATCGTGCCTTGAGTTCTCTTCTCGTACATCCACCAATATTGTAGGCATATTAATGCCTGTATGGTAGACAGATCTTGCGTTGTTACGTGGTCGTCCATTAAACGTCTTGATGTGCTGAATACGGATTCTGAAGCTACTGTAGAGACCTGTACTGTTGGTAAGCTACAAACATGATGGAAAATATAGGACATGAAACATTTCCGTATACTCTTCACCATTACAAAATATTAAAATCAACATTATTTTGAGGTTAACTAAAGGTGTAGCTAAAATATTATACAATTTCAGAAATTTCTCTTGATGATGATCCTAATCTAGATCCACGGCTACTACCAGTTAGCCTCTCTATCATCGATTACCTATAATAAAGCTTACCTTTGTCCCATCATAAGCCTGTAGAGGCTGTAGGTTGAGGTGTACTTACATCATATCCACTTGCATACTGATCAAATTTTTTTTAAGAATAATATTTAATAGTATTATAATGAGTAAGAGTAGTAATATTCTAATCACTATTAGTGTCTATTATCATGTTCTCATATAAAGAATTTAACAAACTTTGAAGGCTAATATTATTTAAGCGTGAATCAATAAGAATCCCCAAACCAAGAATAATAGGAATAGGTCTAAAATACTTATTAAATTTACTTTTCATTTCAAAAATCATGTTTGAAAAATAATTATCCATGCGATAAGTATTAAAAAAAGTTTAAATATTTAAAACTTATAAAATAACTTGAGTAATAGTTGGATAATAGTAATTAGATGATAACATAGTAACTTCATAAAGAAATTATAGCATATCTTTTGCACAACTTCTGATTGCCCATTCATCATCAGTTATTACATACATATTACTAAGTTAGAACTAGAAATATAGAAAGTAATAAAATCAATTATTATTTCTGTATACTCTATACTACATTTAACATTGTATAGATAGAATTCCACCTGTGATCAACATCTTTTAGACTAAAATTAGATTTTACATTTTTTCTTCAACACAATTATTTTCATCTTTTAAGTCTTTGTTCAGAAGCATTATGAACATAAGTTTATAACTCTTTCTATTATTGGTTTAATTTAATTAAATGCACTTTGAACAATTAAATTTAAAATATGCCACATGCATCTAATATAAAAAATGTCATCATGGCATGGCAATAGAAAATGTAATTGGATATGATCTACTACTATATTATTATTACTTGTATTATCTAGTGAAAGAGAATTTTTTTTTTAGAATTTTCTAATTTTGAAAGTTCTTCCACTATTAAATTTACAATATTTACGCCAGCATGTGAATTTTTTTAAATGAAATAAAAGAAATATCTCTTTTAAACATTTGCTAAGTGTCAAAAATCCAGTGTGTTGTGATACATAAATAATTAGTTATGCTCTAGATGTCCAAATATCAGAAGTTAGAGAAAATTTATAGTTTAAGCTTTGAAAATAAGATTTTTTTCTCCTAATAATATTATAAAATATCACGTTGATAAGATTACCTAGAATTTTTTTTGAAATGGGAAACACAAACCATCTCCAATCATATCCTCAAATTCATCATCTTTTCAAAAAAATAAAAGGAAGATTATTAAGAACAATAAGTTGTTGGATATCATGTCCCCATGATATACTTTTGATGATAACAATTTATTCATAATGTTAATCACTATGTGTATATACTAACATTTTAATGTAGTTATCAACATGAACAAGTACAAGATGAGTTCAAGGCATCAAGAAGTAAAGAAGATGAAGAGCTAAGTACAAGATGAGTTCAAGGCATCAAGAAGTAAAGAAGATGAAGAGCTTATGTATCAATGTAATTTTTACATTTTCTTTACTTAGAAAAGAAGATGAAGAGCTTATGTATCAATGTAATTTTTACATTTTCTTTACTTAGAAATATTGTACAAGCCTTAATCACTCACACATACATACACATAGAGATTAGAACACATTAACACAGGCTTAATGTGTTGGTTAACAATAAAAATCCCCTATGTTAACAATTAGAGTATTTAGTTAATCATTGAGTCTAAAATATTTTATACATTACATTTTCACCTCTTAGTAGTCGACTAATTAAGTTAGTAGTCGACTACTAAAGTTTAAAATCAAAATATAAGTTTTTGTAAAAATACAGAGTAGTCGACTACTAAGGATTATAGTCGACTACAGAGCTTCGTATGTTGAATTCCAGATTCTGTGTTTTATAGAGTAGTCGACTAATGATAATAATAGTCGACTACTAAAGATAATTCTAAACTTTCTGAAGTCTGTTGAACTCAGAGTAGTCGACTACAATAACAATTAGTCGACTACTAAGATAGTTTTCTGACATTTCAGAATTCAAATTAATGACAATTTATAGCCATTTTGTGTACGTTTTTAGGGTTTGAAAACCTATCTTTTCAAGACTATAAATATGATACATGTTCAGAATTTTGGGTCACGAATTCCTATACATAAGATCTACACAGCTTCGTATGTTGAATTTCAGATTCTGTGTTTTACAGAGTAGTCGACTAATGACAATAATAGTCGACTACTAAAGATAATTCTAAGTTTTCTGAAGTTTGTTGAACTCAGAGTAGTCGACTACAATAACAATTAGTCGACTACTAAGATAGTTTTCTGACATTTTAGAATTCAAATTAATGACAGTTTATAGCCGTTTTGTGTACGTTTTTAGGGTTTGAAAACCTATCTTTTCAAGGCTATAAATATGATACATGTTCAGAATTTTGGGTCACGAATTCCTATACATAAGATCTACACAGGTCACGAATTCCTATACATAAGATCAAGTTTTGAGCATCTTTCAAAAGATTTTTTTTTAGATTTTCACTAAGTGTTGAGAAAAATCATTTTCTGAATTTGCATTTGATCCTCATTCAATATTCAATCAAGTTAGGTATTTTTTAGAGATTCAAAATATTGCTAGCCACTGCTACACATCACAATACTATCAAGGCTTATAGGAATCAAGTTGTATCAAGACAAGTGTTCTCTCGGGTGTGAGAGGTGTAATCTATTGGTGAAGAGATTTGGTGCAAGGGACTTGCAAATTGGTCAGGTTTGATGTTTTGATTTGTAAGTTTTTCAAAATCATAGTAGAACTCTCAAGCGGGATTTGCTTGGGACTAGATGTACATCTGGGAGGTGGAATTAGTATAAAATTTTGTATTTGTGATTGTTATTTTCTGTGATTGTACTATTTCTTTACAAATTATAATCTTCTTTGTATTAATTTTTAAAAGAACACTATTCACCCTCCTCTAGTGTTTTATTGTGATTGGATCAGATTCTACATTTGGTATTAGAGTAAGGTTGAAGAAATGATATTTAATTCCGACTCAAATTCAAAATTCAAGGAAGGACACTCTACAAATCGTCCACCAATGTTTGATGGACTGAATTACAACTATTGGAAGTATCGGATGAAAATCTTTCTCCAATCAATTGGCTACGAACTTTGGAACGTTGTGAAAACAAAATACAAGAAGCTAACTACTTCTTTCACGGAATGGACTACATCTCAAAGGAACAATGCAAACTTGGATTCAAAAGCAATGAATGCCTTATTTTATGCTCTTGACAAGAATGAGTTCAATAGGGTATCAACGACCACATCTGCATATGATATTTAGTACACACTCGAGATAACTCATGAAGGTACAAGAAATGTTAAAGAATCTAAAATTTCTGTTCTTGTACACAGGTTTAAATTATTTAGAATGAAGGAAAACAAGACCATTGGAGAGATGTTTACAAGGTTTACTGATATCACCAATTCTCTCATCGGTCTTGAAAAAGTATACACTCAAGTGTAGATGGTGCGGAAGATACTTCGTTCACTTACTCCACAATGGGAAAAGAAAGTTATCGCTATAGAGGAAGCAAGTGACTTATCAACTCTTACAGTAGAAAATTTAATTGGTAACCTCATAGCCTATGAAATTCAAATTGAAGATAGAAAGAATGAGGATGAATCAAAGAATAAGAAAGTGCTTGCATTCAATATTACTTCCAATAAAGAAGATTTGTATGATGATGAAGAAATGAGCATGTTTGCACGCAAGTTTTGAAAGTTCATAAAAAGAGGTAAGTTCAAATCAAAAATTTCAAATTCAAATAACTTACTTTGTTTCAAATGTAACAAACCATGATATATGAAGAAAGATTGTCCATTGCTGAAAAATAAGCAAAAATCAAGTTATTTTAACAATATTAAAAGCAACAAGAAAAGTAAGGCTTTGGCGGTTACATGGGATGACAGTAATGATTCATCTTCTGATGAAGAAATTGAAGAAAAGGAAAGTGCTCATATGTGTTTTATGGCACAAGAAGAAGTAAGTGACAATGAAGAGCTTTTAGATGCTTTCAATGAATTATATGAAACTTTTTTGAGATTAAAGGCTTTTAGATGCTTTCAATGAATTATATGAAACTTTTTTGAGATTAAAGGCTTCACATAATTTTTTTAAAGGTGAAAATAAAAGATTACTTGAAGAAGCTTCACATAATTTTTTTAAAGGTGAAAATAAAAGATTACTTGAAGAAATTTCTGATTTTAATTCTTCTATTATTTCTAATTCTCAGGTAATTGAATTGAAAGAGGAAAATAAATCTTTACTTAAAGAAAATCATATTTTAACTAATGAGAATGTTTATTCAAAATCAGAATGCAATGATTTAAAAATTCATATTAATATTTTAGATAAAGATATTTCTTCTATTAAATTAAAACATGATGATATATGTTTGAATGTTAGTAAATTCAATAAAGGTAAAGAAAATCTTAATAATTTACTTTCATATCAAAAAGAATCTCAAAAGACAAAAGGTTTGGGTTTTCATGTAAACAAAAATATTTCTAAGAAAACCATTTTTTGTAAAATCATCTTCTAAATTGCATGAACATAATGTTAAGATAATGTTTTATGTGAAAAGAAATCAAAATATTTATCTATTTGGGTACCTCAAGAATTAACTTCATTAAAGAAAAAGTCTTATATTTCTATCTTTATTAAAGATGTTTGATTATCAAATAACTATTTAGGCAAATCAAACTCTTCATGGGTTTGATTTCCTAAATGCTAATTTTATGGACCCAACATAGCATGGGTACCAAAATTATAAATGTTTATCATTTTAGGTACCTAAGAAAAATAGGTGGATTTTAGATAGCGGTTGCTCTAAACATATGACCGATAATATACAATTATTGTCATCTTTTAAAAATAAGGATGGTGGTACCATCACTTTCGGAGATAACAACAAAGGGAAGGTCATCGGCATTAGAATTGTCGGTAATCCAAATAAACCTATTATTGATAATTTTTTATTAGTTGATGGTCTTAAAGATAATTTACTTAGTATAAGTCAACTTTGTGATAAATGTTTTAATTTTTTTTTGAAAAAGAATCTTGCTTAATTTATGATATTGATATGATTACTGTATTATTTGAATGACATAGAAAAAATAATATATATGTTTTATCTATGAATAACATTTCTAATGAACATTGCCTTCTTGCATCTTCTAATGATTCTATGTTATGGCATAAATATTTTGGTCATGTTAACTTTAAACATATTTCTAAAATTTCTAAGAATGATTCTGTTAAAGGTTTACCTAAGCTTTCTTATAAAGATAATTTTTGTGATGCATGTTAACAAGGAAAAATGCATAAATCATCATTTAAATCTAAAGATGTAATTTCTACAAGTAAACCACTAGAATTAATTCATATTGATCTTTTTGGTCATTCTAGAGTTGCATCATTAAATGGAAGCAGATATGCATTTGTACTTGTTGATGATTTTTCAAGATTTACACGGGTAATATTTCTTAAACATAAAAATGATGCTTTTAATGAGTTTTCTATCTTTTGCAAAAGAATTCAAAAACAAAAGTCTCTTTCTATTATTACTATTTGTAGTGATCATGGAGGAGAATTTGAAAATAAACTTTTTGTAAATTTTTGTGATAAAAATGGTATTTCTCACACTTTTTCTTTTCCTCGAGCGGCTCCACAAAATGGAGTTGTAGAAATGAAGAATAGAACTATACAAGAATATGCTAGAACCATGTTATGTGATAGTAACCTACCAAAGTATTTTTGGGTAGAAGCTGTCTCTACAGCACGTTATGTTTAAAACAGAATTTTATTTAGACATATTTTAAAGAAAACACCTTATGAGTTGTTTTATGATAAAATTTCTAAAGTTTCTTATTTTAAAGTTTTTGGTTGTAAATACTTTATTTTAAACACAAAAGATAACTTGGACAAATTTGATTCTAAGTGTGACGAAGGAATATCTAACCATAGCAAAGCTTATAGAATATACAACAAAAGAACTTTAGTCATTGAATAATCTATGCATGTTTCTTTGGATGAGAATTTTACAAAAACACCTACTGTTTTAAATAATGATGATGATTTAATTGATTCTATTCATGATACTCCAATGCTAGACGTTTAAAAAGATGATAATTTACAAAATGATTTGCTAAAGGATTTTGTAAAAGTTAAAACTCATCCACATGATATTGTTATTGGTAATATTTCTGATAAAGTCACTACTAGATCTCATTTTAGTTTGATTGCTCATGCTGTTTTTATTTCTATTATTGAACCTAAAAATATAAAAGAATCTTTACTTGATGGTTTTTGGATAATTGCTAGGCAAGATGAACTAAATCAATTTATAAGAAATAATGTTTGGGATCTTGTACCTAGACCATAAGATAAGTCCATTATTGGAACCAAAGGGATATTTAGAAATAAATTAGATGAATCTGGACAACTTGTTAGAAACAAAACCAGATTAATTGCATAAGGATATAATCAAGAAGAATGTATTGATTATGATGAAACATATGTACCAGTAGCACGTTTAGAATCTATAAGAATTTTACTTGCATTTGTATGTTTTATGAATTTTAAATTATATCAAATAGATGTTAAAAGTGCTTTTTAAATGATTTTATTAAAGAAGAAGTTTTTGTAGAACAACCTCCGGGTTTTGAAAATAAAAGTTTTTTAAACCATGTTTTTAAACTTAAAAAGGCTTTGTATGTCTAAAATAAGCACCTCCTGCTTGGTATGATAGATAAAAAAAATTTCTTTTAACTTCTGGTTTTGAAATAGAAAAAATTAATTCTACACTTTTTATAAAGAAAATTAATAATGATATACTATTAATTCAAATATATGTAGATGATATAATATTTGGTTCTACTAACAATAATCTTTGTCAAGAGTTTGCAAAGACTATGCAGGATGAATTTGAAATGAGTCACATAGGTGAACTCAATTTTTTCCTTGGACTTCAAATCAAACAATTAAAGGAAGAGATTTTCATCAACCAAAGCAAGAATGCTAAAGATTTACTCAAATACTTTGGAATGGAAAATACAACAAGTAAATCAACACCAATGAGTACTACTATATCTCCTGATAAAGATGAAAATGGTAAGAATGTTAACCAAAAGTTATATCGAGGTATGATCGGTTCACTTCTTTACATTACTACAAGTAGGCATGATATTATATTTAGTGTATGTTTATGTGCTAGATTTCAGTCTAATCCTAAATAATCACATCTTAAAGGTGTAAAAATAATTTTTAGATATCTTAAAAACACCACAGATTATGGTTTATTTTATCCTAAGAATAGCACATTTGATTTATTATCATATAGTGATGCTGATTTTGCCGGATGTAAATCTGATAGAAAAAGTACAAGTGGTACATGTCACTTTCTTGGACATTCACTTATATCTTGCTTTAGTAAAAAGAAAAATTCAGTATCATTATCAACTACTGAAGCAAAATATATTGCTGCTAGTCTTGCATGTGCTCAAGTTTTATTGATGAAACAAACATTATCTGATTATGGTATAGTTTGTCCCACATCATCCATAATGTGTGATAATACAAGTGTAATTAATTCATCTAAAAATTCTATTCAACATTCACGTAAAAAATATATTGACATAAGACATTAATTTTTTATGTGATAATGTACTAAAAGGAGTTATTTCTTTAGATTTTATTTCAACCGATAAACAAATTGCTGATATATTAACAAAACCTTTAAAAGAAGAAATATATGTTAAATTGAGAAGAGAATTAGGTATATGTTCCTTGGAAGATTTAAACTAAGTTTTAAATTCAATATATATGCATATTCAGTCTTAATAGCCGATTAATCAAGTTTGTAGTCGACTACATGCTCAAGCATTGCATATAAAACATTTTGTTAATTACAGTGTAGTCAACTAATTTGATCTGTAGTCGACTAGTCTGAGTTAAATCTGAAATCTAGAATTCTGTTGATTACAGTATAGTCAACTAATTTATCCTATAGTCGACTAATCTGAGTTAGATCTGAAATCCAGAATTCCGTTGATTATAGTGTAGTCGACTATTTTTCTTAGTAGTCGACTACAAGCATAGATTTTTCATACTTACAGTTTTTTAGCATATTGGATTTTTTACTTATCAAATCCAAAACCCAATACCCATTATATTTAAGTGAACTTCATCTCAACCACTCTTTTAAAACCTAATCAATCCTAGCCCTATATCAAACTCTATTTAGATTAAATCTTAACCATACATTTGATTTTGTTGATCTAATCTTGACCATACATTTTTAAGTTACAAAAACTACCCTAAATCCTAAACTACCCACTTCAGAAACAGATCTCTCTCCTTCCCCATCTTCAGAACCCAACGAATCCAGGTTAGGGCATCATCAAATTTTCACTTTTCACAAAAATTTCCCTCAAATTCCTAGTTTTCTTGAGTTTGTCAGTTCTTGTAGTTGACTACAACCAGTTCTAGTCGACTATTTCTGGGGTTATCATCAGTTTGGTAAGTTCTTCAACTTGATCTTTACTAGTTCTTGTTCTTTTCTGATTTATCATGTCTAGAGCAAAGAAGGCTAAGCAAGTTCATACAAGTGTTAATATTGAAATTATTGTCTATTTAAAAAGTCCTGATTTACTTGAAGAATTTAACAATATATCTACATTTGAAGTTCTTTCAGGACGTTTTGTGAAATCTGATGATTTCATCCCTTGGAGCTTCAGTTCATACTTTGAAAATATGAGATTGCTTGAATTATTTTTAGCCAAAAATAGAAAACCCACATATCCGTTTCTAGTTTAATTGTTCTTTACAAATATAGAACGTGTAGGAACTATAAGTGGAACTGAAAAACTAAAAACTCTTGTGAAAGGAATAAAAATTGAATTGACTACTAAGTCAATTGGAAAAATCTTTAACATTCCTTTCAGAGGTGTTTCACTTAGATCAATCAAAATGAATAATGCAAATTTACTATCTAATCATATTTTTCTTCCAGGTTATGGTAAACCTTTAAATAATTCAAATAAACTTCGTCCAATTCCTCATTTCATTGCTCGAATCTTAGCCTATAATATGTTTCCAAAAACTGGGAGTTTTTATTTTATTTCCCTAGATTTAGCAAAAGCATTATATGCTATAATAGGGAATATCCAAGTTAATTGGGCTGAAGTTTATTATGACAATCTCTTGACTATACCAAAATGTTTTCTGCCTTATGGTGCATTTTAACAAAGGCCTTTGATAAATTCTATGTCGATCTTGAATCAGAAAATTCTGTCATTCGTTCCATTGAATTCTTTGACTCTAATACCCTAACTAGGATGAAGTTAACTAATTTTAAACTTCATGATCAATGTCACCAAGATGAGCCTCAAGCTCCTCAAGAATAAATTTCACATGATATTCCACAATCCTCAAGTCAAGCAGGGCCTTCTTCTAGCTAACAACCACCTCAAATGCAATCAGAACCTTCTTGCTTCTCGGATGTGCAATATAACACATTGTCTGTACGCATCCTTAAGTTAGAGACTAGTCAGCGAGCTCTTTATTCCTAGAACAATTACATCATTAGTAATTAGGAGGAGTTAATCAAGAAATTTAATAACTTGAATATGAAGCTCAATGCATTCTTCCAAGGACATCCACCTCCTCCAGGACCTTCATGTTATAGGACCATGCATACATCATGTAGTGTTTGGCTTAGTTTCATGTTTGTGTTAAAAACTATGTGTTAACTTGGTTTATTTAAGTTTATGTGTCAAAAACTATGTGTTAGTTATTTTCTTTAAAACTTGTGTAATATGTCATATGTTGCTACTATGTTTATGTTGCTTAAGACTATGTATGAATTTGTGCTTCCTTTTATCATGCTTACTAGGTTTATATTTTATATTTTGTGTTCATGAGATACTTCTATTACAAACAGATTATGAAGATGGAAATTGTCAAAATTTTAATATTTATGGCAAGTCTTTGCCTACCCATATGGATGAGTGAAGTGATGGACTATGTTCACAATTTGGAAGATCTTTTTGAAGTGTTAGCTTATGAAGAGGAAATTATGACATGCTTAGGATAGATGTGTATTTCTTTTTGTTAATGACAAAGGGGGAGAATGATATCAGAATTATGTTATATAGACTCCAAAATATGAATTGTAGACTCCAATATGTTTTTATGTAGGGGGAGTAAGTATATTTGTTTATTAATGATTATTTCCTTTAAAATATACTTACATATGCATAAATTGTTTGTCATCATAAAAAACGGGGAGAATGTTGGATATCATGTCCCCATGATATACTTTTGATGATAACAATTTATTCATAATGTCAATCACTATGTGTATGTACTAACATTTTAATGGAGTTATCAACATGAACAAGTACAAGATGAGTTTAAGGCATCAAGAAGTAAAGAAGATGAAGAGCTTATTGTTGGCATCTAAAAATACCTATAGGTGTCCGTACACAGCTCGAGACGGAGAGAAGATGACGAACGTCATTATTCTAGTCTAAGAGGATTTTCTGATGCTGACAAGTGCATGAAAAAAATGGCGAACCAACTATGTCTCGTGCGCTCAACGGCCACCTCCAATTGACCGGACGTGCACGTTAGTCAGCCCGCACACATAAGTCAGCTCCAAGTGACCGGACGCGCATGTTAGTCTGCTTGCGCGGAGTGTACAAGTCAACACGATCGGCAAATAAGTGAAACAACAGAAAGTACAAGTCCCTGAAAGTAAAGTGCCAAAAAAGGAGTTCAGCTGAGACGGCGGACCCGTGCTGACACGAGACGGCGCTGGCCAACCAAAGCCAGCACGGGACGGAGATGGCCGACCCATGCCAGTGCGGGTCGGAGTTGGTCGACCCGTGCCAGCGCGGGTCAAACTCGGCTGACCCGCACCCCTGCGGGTCAGCACGACCTGTTTCGCGCCCAGAAGTTCCAAAAATGCATTTTTGACGGTTCTTTGCTGTTTTCTTAGGATTTATTCGTTCCAGAGCATCTCAACTATTTGGATGTCATCCATAAATGTGTGTAGGCTATTATTAATTGAAGATAAAGCCAAATCTCGCGTTCTCATCCAAATTAACCGATTTTGAGGCCTATAAATATGAAATGAGGGTCACCTTTCAGAGGGGGTGAATTATTATCATGACGAGGAGGTGCTGCCGAGTTGGAGAGAAAGGGAGCACGAATTTCAAAGGTGACTAACTGATCTCGGCGAAGTTCTTTAGCATAAAGAGGGAGAGTTTGAGAGATTTGAAGTCCCGTTCGTTTTTTGAGATTAGGCTTGGTCTTAATCTCGAGAAGCGCTATTGATTTTGCTTGGTCGATTTTAGTGCTTCAAGCGAATACTTCCTTGGTAAAGTAGGAGCTCTGTTAATTTTTTAATAACCGGACCTGATCCGTGGTGATCCATAGATATCAACGTCCCCAGCACAGGCAAAGATCCCACACAAATAACAGGCGATAACCATCTGTTGTGTGTTGTTTGAGAAAGTTATAATTTTTATTTTCATTGTGTAAGGAGATCTTATAAAAAAGATTAACTTTTTATTCAAGTTTACTGTAACGATTAAAGTTTTAATATATTCAAGGTAATGAAATCAACTTTTGACCCAAATACGCTGGCGACCACAGTGAGAGCCAATAGCTTCACTGCCGAAGCTGTCGTGTCGTAACCACGGATCCGGATCCCGGTTGAAGAAGTGGTCGAGTATGAGTTCGACCAACAGAAGTTCGAGGAGTATCTGTCGTCCTCCTCCTCTATATCCTCCTCCACTCGCAAGCATAGGAAGATCAACGCCCCCGTTGCTACTGCAATCACGCCTTACAACGCCCCTCCGGCTTCCAATGAGACCGAATCTATAGATCTGAGCTCCTCCTCAATCAAGGAGATAGCCGCTGGATCCACACCAATCCTATCGAAGAGGGCACGTCAAAGGCAACGTCGACGCCTCGCGTGCCAACTCACTAAGGTTTTGGAGCCAGTGGACGGGATCTGTTACATGACGAATCTAAAATTCAGGGAACACCAAGCGACCCAACAGTGAGCAAATGCCCCCTCCTCCAAATCATCAACAAGTGAATGGATCCAAGTCAAAAGAATCCGTTCAACTCTTGAGGAATGAATCCAGAAGCACCACACACTGCTTGCGCATGCGAGAATTCTTGTGCAAAAGGTACAAAAAATGTAGAAGAAGGACATAGCTAAGAAACAACCAAGACTGCATCAAACTTGGAGGCCAAAGTACGAAACAACGGCCAAAAAGATAAAAAAACACGAGTCACACCCAGGTAACCTGCCCACCCGTGATAGATAATGATGTTATACCTGAGAAGTCATGCCAACACGCGATAGATTGCTCCGGTCATTATGCCGATGAGTTGTACTATCGGACTAAGGATACGAACAGACCTCGAAAGAGAGATTCCCGGGAGATGGACTTTTTTTGTTCGTGTACCAAGATAATCAGGGTAGTATTATCAGCATGTAGCTACCCCAAGACCGCTCCACAGAGGGTCTCGGTATTTTAGAGGTTCTCTAACAGAACGACTAAGTCCAAGCCAAAGCGTTTCCACAAGAAATGATCGGCCGTTCAAGGTGACGAACTTCCAGAAATCACAATTAACATGACTGATAAAGGAAAGTCGGCTCGACCTTCTAGTTCTGACCCCCTCGTATTGCATCATCTAACTCGGCTACACGCAGGGACTACTAGACATAGGGATTATCAATGAATGCAGAGGGGATTACCCTCGAATGACGAAGCATCAGATACCAACTCCGCAGTCGCTTCTGATAAAACAGTATTAAGTCTAGGACAATCCCGCGAAGTATTTATGATTAACACTGAGAAAGTAGTCAAAATGGTTGAGAGTGCTCTAGACAAGCATAAAGAAGCATTCAAAATTAAATTGGAAATGACCATGATGCGCATGAAGGAAGAGCATGACCAACAGATTCGGGCTCTATCCAATCAACTTGGTGAATCCAGCCGTCACAATATTGCTAACCAAGCAGGTACCGATTCAGACATGGACGAACATCTCAATGCTGATAACCCATCCATTGACCAGAACGCTGGGGGTGACCCCACTAAGAATAACAATGCCGTGGGTAGTCCCACCAATGATGATAACACTGGGGGTGGTCCTGTTATTCCTCTTAGAAATCATCCAAAGCACGATACAAGGGAGGATGAGAAAATAAAGAACCTCAAGAGAAAAATCAATGCTCTGATGTCTATGCAAGATGTGCAGACGATTGATATTCCGTGTCCTTACCCAAGAAAGTAGGATTCGATTCCGTATCCGGCTAAGTTCAACCTTATCAACTTCACGCCATTCGACGGAAAGTGCTCCCCTAATCAGCATCTGATCTACTTCAAGTCCCACTTGGGTATGATCTCCGGCAATAAAGTCTTGATGGTTCGATCATTTGTTGATACCCTTCACGGACATGCCTTCGATTAGTACCGTCGTCTTAAGTCCGGAAGTATCAACAACTAGGAAGCTTGGAGAGCCTGTTCCTCGCTCACTTTTTTGATAATGACGCCGAGGTGTCAATCAGGACACTCTTCGATGAGAAACACAAAGACGATGAGATAGTCGACGACTTCATCAAGCGTTTCCGAAATAAGGCGACGAACTGCCAAGATCCGATCACAGAGGACTTCGTCCTCCAAACCCATCACAACAACCTCTCTTTGGACATGTTGGAAGTTATGAGAGTAGTACCGTCTAATACCTGGAAAGAGTTGAAGATGCATGGAGAGCCGGCCGAATGCTTTCTCAGAAGGAAGCAAGCCGAGAGAAGCCAACCGATGGCTAATCCTCCGAACTCAAGCTTCATCTCCCGTGGTAAAGGAAAGACACCTACAGAAGTTGTTGATGTTAATCAGACATCATAACAACAACCCCGAAGACAGCAAAAGACTTTGGATCCTCCTTGAAAATAACAAGATCAAGTTACCACCTATCACAGATCAGGAGAAAGCTAATAATACTGCGGATCCGAAGTACTATGCATACCACAAGAGGATCCTTCATCCTACCAAGGCTTGCTTCCTCTCAAGAATAAATTCCAAACCTTAGTTGAAGTCGGCGTCATAATGCTAAATTAAGCTGAATGAAGACTCTGATAGGTATAAGAGTATAAACTACTCCTTCCTACACTCCGAAGAGTATACGAGTATAAACTTCTTCTCGATCATCCAATAGATGCATGAGGTTAAACTGCTCCCTGCATACTCCAATAGATATATAAATCTAAACTGTTTCCTACCTTTGACGGGAAGTTCCTGGAGAATTTTATACATAATATTCTTAAGGATAACTTGATCATGCAACTGAGTTCAATATCAGACCTAATTTTGCAAAAAAGCTGGGGTGGATAATTCATGTAACGGGAAGTTCCCGAAAGAATTCTATATAGTGTATTCTTAGGGATAACCCGGTCACTATAGGAAGGTGATGAATAAGAAACTCCCACTCAAACTCCCGCTATGTCTGTGCACTCAACACTCCCATTGTTAGAGTTCGGACATAGTACTTGGAATTTTAATCTCCTGATCATTGACAATTGTCAAACCCTTTCGTGTTAAGTATTTGTCACTTAACACCAAGGAACTCCCTTCGAGTGATTTGTACGAATCAACACTCCCACTATAATTTATACTCTCACTCTTACTATTCATTTGGTTAACCTTTCCTATAGTTAGGACCACAACCACAACCAAAGTCCCTTCTTGATTCCTTCAATGAACGAGAGGTCCACAAATTGAGTGACCAAACCTATAAAAGTTAGGGTCATCTCAAACGCCTCTTTCGGTCAAACCTTCCTACAGTTAGGACCAAAGCTAAAATATTCTCTCGATTCCTTCCATGAATGAGAAGTTCCACTTTCAAATCAAGTGATTAAACCTTCCTATAGTTAGGGCCACGTCAAACCTCTCACTTGGTCAAATCTTCCTATAGTTAGGGCCAAAATTAGCGTTCCCCTCTCGATAAATGAGAAATCCACCTTCAGATTAGGGAGTCAAACCTTCCGACAGTTAGGATTATTCGAATCTTTTCTATTCTCAGAGCGAAGATCCCACTTTTAGTTTCACCTTCCTCGATTCTTGAAGTGGAAATCCTACTTTAAGTTTCCTTTACAATTGGAGAAAGAATATAAAATTCTTCCTCTCTAACATCGGGTTCGTCTTTGCTTCAAGAGAAGGCACCATCTTTTAACACCATAATCCGTGCCTCACACGCATGAGGAATTTTATCCTGAATCCTAAGTAGGGATAAGTTAACGTCTAACATGCGTTGCCGGTTTAGTCTTTCACCGATTGAAGAAGACACCAGAATCCGAGTCTGGGGACTTTTATCCCGAAACCTAAGTAGGGATAAGTCAGCACCTAACACGAGTTGCTGGTTAGTTCATGACCGTAAAAAGAACAAAAGCCCACATATTTAACATTATGATAAATTATTATTAATAACACCATAATCCGTGCCTCATACGTATGGGGAATTTTATCCTAAATCTTAAGTAGGGATAAGTTAACGCCTAACACGTTTTGCCGGTTTAGTCTTTCATCGATTGAAAAAGACACCAGAATCTGAGTCTGAGGACTTTTATCCCGAAGCCTAAGTAGGGATCAGTCAGCGCCTAACACGTGTTGCCGGTTAGTTCTTGACCGTAAAAGAACAAAAGCTCACATATTCGACATTATGGCAGGTTGTTATTAATAACACCATAATCCGTGCCTCACACGTACGGGGAATTTTATCCCGAATCCTAAGTAGGAATAAGTCAATGCCTAACACGCGTTGCCGGTTTAGTCTTTCACCGATTGAAGAAGACACCAGAATCCGAGTCTGAGGACTTTTTTCCCGAAGCCTAAGTAGGGATCAGTCAGTGTCTAACATGCGTGCTGGTTAGTTCTTGACTGTAAAAAAAATAAAAGCCCACATATTCGACATTATGGCAGGTTGTTATTAATAATACCATAATCCGTGTCTCACATGCATGAAAATTTTTATCCCGAATCCTAAGTAGGGATAAGTCAATGCCTAACACGTGTTGCCGGTTTAGTCTTTCACCGATTGAAGAAGACATCAAAATCTGAGTATGGAGACTTTTATCCCGAAACCTAAGTAGGGATAAGTCAACGCCTAACACGCGTTGCTGCTTAGTTCTTAACTGTAAAAAGAACAAAAGCCCACATATTCGACATTGTGATAAGTTATTATTAATAACACCATAATCCGTGTCTTACACGTACGGGGAACTTTATCTCGACTTCTAAATAGAGATAAGACAGCGCCTAACACGCGTTGCCGGGTAGTCTATTCCCGTAAGAAAGACGAAATCTACGTATTCAATATCGTAGCACTAAGAGAGTTAACTCTCTTAGCACAACGTTACATGTGAAAACAGGTTTAAACAATTCACTTGCTAGTCCGACTCAAATAATAGTCGGTAAAGGCATGTCAAATCCGTTAATGGCTGAGGATTGGCCAAAAATCCTAAGTCTACGTCTAACACACATCGCCGGGTAGTTTATTTCCATAAGAAAGACAAAGTCTACGTATTCAATATCATAGCACTAAGAGAGTTAACTCTCTTAGCACAATGTTACATGCGGAACGGACTTAAATAATTCGTATGCTAGCCTAACTCAAACGGTAGTCGGTAAAGGCACACCAAACCCGTTGATGGCTGAGGGTTTACCAAAAATCCTATAAATACGATAGTCATTGATGCATCAGCTTCATTACTTAGTCTCGTGGCTTGAGGATC
Organism: Asparagus officinalis; assembly: GCF_001876935.1. Classification (NCBI taxonomy): domain Eukaryota; kingdom Viridiplantae; phylum Streptophyta; class Magnoliopsida; order Asparagales; family Asparagaceae; genus Asparagus; species Asparagus officinalis. The sequence goes on along the minus strand of NW_017972435.1, from coordinate 358,356 downwards.
CAACAACTTCAGGATAATATACATACATGCAGATGAATCAACTTTAATAGTTGGTCCTGCAGCCCCGACATTTGGGACCGCCACACTCTAATGTCTTAAGAGCTTAAACTGTGTAGACTCCAGTGAACGTACAAGTATAAACTATGTTAATACCGATCGACGCATTATAACGAAGGTCAACACTGCATAATGCATTACAGTAAAGGTCGATGCCGGTCAACGCATCGACAATTTCGCCAAACTAAGGCTAAGAAAAAATTCCAAATTAAAGGATGATTCCAGGGAGTTCAATTGCGATCCAGATATGAATTTTCGACGAAGATGATCAGTTCAACGTAACCTCAACAACACGAGCTAAGTTCAAATGCTTATACACCAACTTCGGCTCAAGATTTCGACAACGGTAAGATGATAAACGCAGCACTGGAAGAACTTTATCTATTCAATAAAACACTGAATAGGCTGAAGGCTGAAGAAGTCATGAATTAAAGCCAGCTATAGGTCCTTTGACATCGACTGAAGGTGGGGCCTATCACATCCAAAGTACTTCAGGCTCTTTTATAAAGGAATGAGGCTAAAACACTTTGGAGGGGGTATCTGTAGGTGTCTAAAAATACCTATAGGTGTCCGTACATAGCTCGAGATGGAGAGAAGATGACAAACGTTATTATGTAAATCTAAGAGGATTATCTGACGCTGACAAGTGCATGAACCATAATGGTGAACCAAGTGTGTCTCGTGCGCTCAACGGCCACCTCCAATTGACCGGACGCGCACGTTAGTCAGCCCGCGCGCGTAAGTCAGCTCCAAGTGACTGGACGCGCTAGTTAGTCAGCTTGCGTGGAGTGTACAAGTAAACACGACGAACAAATAAGCGATATGGCAAAAAGTACAAGTCCTGAAAAGTAAAGCGCTAAAAAAAGGAGTTCAGCTGAGACGGCAGACCCACACTGGCGCGAGACGGCGCTGGCCGACCCACACTAGCGTGGGTCGGAGCGGACCGACCCACACCAGCGCGGGTCGGACTCAACTGACCCGCACCCTTGCGGGTCAGCACAACCTATTTCGCACCTAGAAGTTCCAAAAACGTGTTTTCGACGGTTCTTTGCTTTTTTCTCGGGATTTGTTCATTCCAGAGCATCTCAACTATTTGGATATCATCCATAAATGTATGTAGGCTGTTATTAACTGAAGATAAAGCCAAATCACGCGTTCTCATCCAAATTAACCGATTTTGAGGCCTATAAATATGAAATGAGGGCCTCCTTTCAGAGGGGCCGAATTATTATCAAGACAAGGAGGTGCTGTCGAGTTGAAGAGCAAGGGAGCATGAATTTCAGAGGAGGCTAATTGATCTCGGTGAAGTTCTTCAGGATAAAGAGGGAGAGTTTGAGAGATCCGGAGTCCCGTCCGTTCATTAAGATTAGGCTTGGTCTTAATCTCGAAAAGAGATACTGATTTCGCTTGGTCGATTTTAGTGCTTCAAACGAATACTTCCTTGGTGAAGTAGGAGCTCTGTTACTTTTTTGATAACCGGATCTGATCCGCGATGATCCACGGATATCAATGTCCCCAACACAGGCAAAGATCCCACGCAAACAGCAGGCGATAAACATCTGTTGTGTGTTGTTTGAGAAAGTTGTAATTTTTATTTTCATTGTGTAAAGAGATCTTAGAAAAAGATCAACTTTTTATTTGAGTTTATTGTAACGATTAAAGTTGTAATAGATTCAAGTCAATGAAATCAACTTTTGACCCAAACACTTATGTATCAATGTAATTTTTATATTTTTTTACTTAGAAATATTATACAAACCTTGATCACTCACACATATACACACACATAGATTAGAACACATTAGCACAGGCTTAATGTGTTGGTTAACAATAGAAATACCCTATGTTTATCATTAGAGTATTTAGTTAATCATTGGGTCTAAAATATTTCATACATGACATTTTCACCCCTTAGTAGTCGACTAATTAGGTTAGTACTCGACTACTAAAATGTAAGATCAAAATATAAATTTCTGTAAAAATACATGTTCAGAATTTTGGGTCATGGATTCCTATACATAAGATTTAAGTTTTGAGCATCTTTCAAACAAAAAATTTTCAGATTTTCACTAAGTGTTGAGAAAAATCTTTTTCTGAATTTGCATTTGATCCTCATTCAATACTCAATCAAGTTAGGTAATTTTCAAAGATTCAAAACATTCCTAGCCACTGCTGTTCGCGGGAAAAATTGCTTTCATTGAAGTCATTGTTCTCTTCAGCAACAATTTATCGGTTACAGAAGATCCGGTCTTTTTATAAGATCCAGTTACAACAAAATCAAAGAAAAAGAGAAAATTATAACTTTCCTTCTTTCGAACAAATCGCAAGATCCTGTTTTGCGGTCTCTTGCTTGTGTGAGTTCTTCGCCTGCGCCGGGGTTAATCCGTGGACCACCGCGTGATCTTGATCCGGTCGGATCTACACGGTATGACAGGTGTTATTTTACGAAGGAAATAACAGCCGAGGGGATTATTTCACCAAGGAAATAATAGCCCTAGGTAATCGAAATCGACCAAGCGAAATCGATACTCTTCTCGGGATCAAAAACCAAGTTTTGATCCAGAGGATGACCGTATGGATCTCAGATCTGATCTCTCTCGAACTCCTGCCTTGTTTGACGTGGACGATCGCCGAGAACCAGATCTGAAAAGTTCGAGTCTTCAAAGCTTCAAAAACTCCGAAGTTCAGTTCTTAATCCGGCAGAGTTTCCTCTCAAAAGTTCCAACCAACTCAAACAATGAGCCTAGGGGTCTATTTATAGGCTCCTCAAACCAGATCTGGTGGCTCTACCTAGGTGGCTCGGCCACCTAGGTGGCTCGGTCAGCCACCTAGGTGGCTCGGCCACCGAGCCACCTCTAGGTGGCTCGGGTTTGGCCGAGCCAGGCCGGCCACCTATAGGTGGCTCGGCCACCTAGACACCCCTAGGTGGCTCGGCTTTGGCCGAGCCACCTATAGGTGTCTCGGTTTTGGCCGAGCCACCTAGGAGTGGCTCGGTTTTGGCCGAGCCCTCCAGGTGCTTGCTTCTTCGCCCGTTTTCCGGTTTCACGGTTTATTCGAACTTTATTGTTGATCTGGACTCTGATTTGGCAGTAAATCCGCTTCGGTGTTATGGTCTAACGATCCTGCTTGGATATATCATCCGATGGTTCGTTGGTTTGTCGAATCACCGTGCCGAGCTATGTTAAGGGACCTATAAGCAGTTTTATACGCCTACAGATACCCCCTTCAAAGTATTTCAGTCTCATTCTTTTATAGAAGAGTCTGGAATACTTTGAATATGATTATCCCAACCTTCAATCGGTATGACGGGACTTTTGAATGGCTTCTATTCTTGATTCCTTCAATCCTTCAGGCTATTCGGTGCTTTGTCGAATGTCTGTAAGGGTTCCGGTGCTGCATTTATTGTCTGACCGTTGTCGGAATTTTGAACTTGAAGTCAATTCCTGATTTTCTGATCTTTAGCTCGTGTTTGCTGTTTCAACATAGAACCAACCATCGATTGCTGGCGTTGAGTCTTCATTTGCAACACGTTGTCCGGCGTTTGACACAGTTTATACTCGTACGTCTGTTGGAGTCTTGAGAAGCAGTTTATACTCTTATACTTTTCGGAGTATTGTTGAGTTATCCTTAAGAATATTTTTAGAAAAATACTCTCCAGAAACTTCTCAACAAAAATAGGAAATAGTTTATACTCATATACCTTATTGGAGTACTTTTCATGTCCGAATGAGCTGAACCGGCCTGATAATGACCCAAAAAGGTAGTAATTAGGCTCAACAAATCTTCCAACTCTTCCGAATGTGTGGGAGAGGAATGAATAAATAAGGGACTGAACCATCGGTCGATTTGAAGTCGTTTTGATACTCGGTTCAGCTCCAATTTGAATTTTGGTTTAATCTGGTTCAAACTGGTTCAACCTGGTTCAAGACTGGTTCAACCTGGTTCAAGACTGGTTCAGGACTGGTTTAGCCTGGTTCAGACTAATTCATCCTGGTTTGGTTTGGTTCAACTTGGTCTAATCCGGTTCAGTCTGGTTCAACACTATAAAAGACCTTCTTTTCCTCTGTGAATACTATGATTGGCAGACCATAATACTCACAGGATTTTTGGCAAACCCTCAGCCCTCAACGGGTTTGATAAGACTTTACCGACTACCGTTTGAGTCGGGCTAGCATGCTGATTGTCTAAATCCGTTCCACATGTAACGTTATGCTAAACCGTTTGAGTCGGGCTAGCATGCGGATTATCGGAATCCGTTCCGCATGTAACGTTGTGCTAAGGGAATGAACTCCCTTAGACTTCGTGCTATGATGTCGAATACATAGACTTCGCCATTGTTACGGGAATAGGCTACCCGGCGACACGTGTTAGGTGTTGACTTTAGGGTTTTTGGCAAACCCCCAGCCTTCAACGGGTTTGATTAGCCTTTACCGACTACCGTTTGAGTCGGGCTAGCATGCGGATTGTCTAAATCCGTTCCGCATGTAACGTTGTGCTAAGAGAGTGAATTCTCTTAGACTTTGTGCTATGATGTTGAATACATAGGCTTCGCCATTGTTACGGGAATAGGCTACCCGGCGACACGTGTTAGGTGTTGACTTTAGGATTTTTGGCTAACCCCCAGCCTTCAACGGGTTTGATTAGCCTTTACCGACTACCGTTTTAGTCGGGCTAGCATGCGGATTGTCTAAATCCGTTCCGCATGTAACGTTGTGCTAAGAGAGTGAATTCCCTTAGACTCGCTGCTACGACTTCGAATACGTAGACTTCGCCATTGTTACGGGAATAGGCTACCCGGCAACATGTATTAGACGCTGACTTATCCCTACTTAGGTTTCAGGATAGGATACCCCAGAATCGAACTCCAGTGTCTTCTTCCACGGAGAAAGACTAAACCGGCGACGCGTGTTAGGCGTCGGCATATCCTTTCTTAGGATTCAGGATGAAATTCCCCATGCGTGTAAGGCATGGATTTTGGTGTTATTAATAACAACCTGCCACAATGTTGAATATGTGACCGGGTGTTCTTTTTAACGGTTAAGAACTAACCGGCAGCGCAGGTTAAGCGCAGACTTATCCCTACTTAGGTTTCAGGATAGAATACCCCAGAATCGAACTCTGGTGTCTTTTTCTACGGAGAAAGACTAAACCGGCGACGCGTGTTAGGCGTCGGCATATCCTTTCTTAGGATTCAGGATGAAATTCCCCATGCGTGTAAGGCATGGATTCTGGTGTTATTAATAACAACCTGTCACAATGTTGAATATGTGAACGGGTGTTCTTTTTAACGGTTAAGAACTAACCGGCAGCGCGGGTTAAGCGCAGACTTATCCTTGCTTAGGTTTCAGGATAGAATACCCCAGAATCGAACTCTGGTGTCTTTTTGTACGGAAAAAGACTAAACCGGCAGCGCGTGTTAGGCGCAGACTTATCCCTGCTTAGGATTCGGGATAAACTTCCTAGGATGAATCCTAGATTGATAAATTCTTGAAAAAGGTTGGTGTGGGAAAGGAAGAATTTTATATTCTATTTCCCCGTCTTCTATTAGGGTGAAGGCGAACCCGAATATAAGGAAGGGAGAATTTTATATTCTATTCCTTGATTCTGGAAAGGAAGAATTTTATATTCTATTTCCAGCGCAAAAGAAACTAGAAGTGGGATCTCCACTCTGAGAATCAGACAGATTCGGATAATCCTAACTGTCGGAAGGTTGGATTACCGAATTAAAGGTGAATTCCTCGTTTATCGAGAGTGAATTGTGGTTTTGGTCCTAACTGTAGGAAGGTTTGATCAAACAGGAGTTTGAGGTGATCCTAACTATAGGAAGGTTTGATCACTCGATTTGAAAGTGGATCTCTCGTTCATTGGAGGAATCGAGAGGGGATTTTGGTTTTGGTCCTAACTGTAGGAAGGTTTGACTGAATGAGAGGTTTAAGACGATCCTAACTGTAGGAAGGTTTGATCGCTCAATTTATGGGCCTCTCGTTCATTGGGAGAATCGAGAGGGGATTTTGACTGTGGTCCTAACTGTAAGAAGGTTTGACCAAGTGGGTGTTTTGAGACAATCCTAGGCCACTCGATGAATGGTTTTGACGTTAAGTAATCAGGATTTAACACGTCAAGCTTTGGAAATTGCCATGAATTGGCGGACAGAAAATTTAGTGGATCCACCGTCAATTGACTTGATCAGTGGGGGATTTTTGTGAGGAAAGATTAATCTGTCTAAAGGATCGAATCTCGTCTCAACAAGATAACTCATGAGAATTAGTGAATTTGATAACAATAATGGAAAACATTCCGACATTTAGAGTTTAAATGTGGATGTTTTACTTATCACTTTTATAGTGATTGGGTTATCCCTAAGAATATCACCCGTGGTATTCTTTCGGGAATTTTCGATACATGAATAATCCACCCCCAGCTTCCCTTGTGGAACTGGGTCCGACATTGTACTCAGTTACATGACCGGGTTATCCTTAAGAATATAAAAATTAAAAATTCTCCAGGAACAGGGTTATCCTTAAGAAAAAAAAAATTCTCTAGGAACTTCCCGTGAAAGAAATGAAACAGTTTAGACTCATATACATGTTGGAGTATCAGGGAGCAGTTTAACCTCTTATACCGGTCGGAGGATTGAGAAGCAGTTTATACTCTTATACTTGTCGGAGTCTTGTCGTTCTCAATTGCCTTACCTTAGCGTTATAACGCCGGCTTCAACTAAGGTTTGGATGCTGTTCTTTAAAGTAAAGCATGCCTTGGGGGATGAAGGATCCTCCTGTGGTACGCGCAGTACTTCGGATCCACAGTATTGTCAGCTTCCTCCTGATTTGTGATGGGTGGCAGCTTGATCTTGTTGCCTTCGAGAAGGGTCTCGAAGATGGCTGGAACGTCTTCGTCCTTGAATGAGTACTATTTTTGGAGCCTCTGATCCGAAGTCTTCTGCTGTCTCCGGGGCTACTGTTGCAACGTTTGATCAACAGCCGCTGCAGGTGCCTTGCCCCTACCATGGGAGGTGAAGTTCGAGTTCGGAGGATTAGCCATCGGTTGGCTCCCTCGGCCTTCTTCCTTTTGAGGAATCGCTCGGTTTGCTCTCCTCGGACCTTCAAATCTTTCCATGTTTTGGACGGTGCTGTCCCCATTGCTTCCAACACGTCCAACGCGAGGTTATTGTGGCAAGTCTGGAGAATGAACTCCTCAGTGATCGGGTCCCGACAGTTCATCGCCTTATTCCGGAACCTTTTGACGAAGGTATCAACCAATTCCCCGTCTTTTTGTTTCTCGTCAAGCAATGACCCGATGGATATCTCGGTGTCATCGTCAAAGAAGTTAGTGAGGAATTTAGTCTCCATGCCGTCCCAGCTATTCACACTTCCTGGCTTGAGGCGGCGATACCAATCGAAGGCGGCTCCACGAAGAGTGCCAACGAAGGACCGTACCATCAGAGGCTCATTACCAGAGATAACCCTCATGTGTGATTTGAAGTAAATCAAATGCTGAGTGGGTGAACCCTTCCCATCGAATGGCGTGAAGTTAATTAGATTAAACTTCGCCGGATACGGGATTGATTCCCATTCTCTTGGGTATGGACAAGGAATGCCCGTCTTCTTCATCTCTTGAGCGGAAATCAATGTATTGATTTTGCTCTCGAGGTTTTTAATCTTCAAGCTTTCACCTGTGTTTTCACTAGCATTCTCGTTACCATCCCCTGCATTGACGGGAGGATTATTGGCATTATGATCTTCATTCGCACCTGTGTCCTCATCTTCCTGATTAACCTTGTTCCGCACTTATCATAAGTGACTCGCGGGGTTGTCCCTCGCTAGATACTGTATTATCTGATGCGACTGCAGAGCAGGCATCCGATTCTTCATCTTCTGAAGGTAATCTTGTCCGAATCCTACCATAAGTTCCTCGTACGATGGCTCCAGACTGCAGATGGGTTACACGCCGGGATGCTTCCGGAATCGACTCGGGATTATTCCGTGTCGATGTCCCTTTACTGGTCATATTAGTGGTGACCCTCGGAAATTCTCCATCTTCAACCACCGTTCTTCTTCGTCGGAAACGCCTAGACCTGGGTTTTGGCGTTTTGGTACTGAGCCTTTCAAAAACCAAAATTCTTTCGAGGACTGTCTTGATGTAGTTGCACTCAGACAATACTGCCCGAATGAGTTTGGAACAGGGGCATTGAGTCTTTAGTTCTCGAGGACTCCTTTTCCTGGTTTTACTCGTACCCCCAACACGATAGTACAACTCATCGGCTTGAAGGTCAGAGTAACCTATCGTGTGTTGGCACGACTTCTCAAGTATAACATCATCATTATCGGACGATAATGTTTCCTTCTGAGGGTGAACTGCCTTCTTTGGGCTTTCAAGAGTCACGCACCTCGAAACACGCCTTTGTGGGCGTGAGTTCTCAACGGGCTCCTGGACTTCAATGCGCAAATTGGTGCGCCTAGTTGCCATGATCTTTTTGTCATGTTGAGGGTGATGGCGACTCTCAGCATGTTGAGTCGTTCGGGGCTTCTTTATCGGGCTCAAACGTTCTTGAACTGGAGCTTTGTATCCCTCATCGGGAAGTGGACCGAGACGCTCCAAAACTGACTTCTTTCTTCGGGATGATTCTGTGGGATCTCCCGGAGCAGCTATGGGAATTATCGGCGATTTAGGTTGGTTCGCCGGAGGTTGAACCTTTGCTAAAGGCTGCAATGGTTGCTCTTTAGCCCGAATCGCCGCTTCAGACTTCGGCCTCCATACTTGGCGGGTTGGTGGTGGCTTCTTGGCCACCTCCTTCTGCAGTCTTCTGCGGGCTTCTTCGACTTGAGCCCGTGCCTGCGCTAACAGTACGCGGCGCTTGCGAATGCGCTCATCAAGTGTTGAACGATTCCGTTTGACACGAATCCATTCATTCGTTGGCGGCTTGGAGGAGCTGCCATTCATTGGTTGTTGAGGCTGTTTGCCTCTCCTGTTCTTCAGATCCGCGTTATAGCGGATTCCGTCAGTGGACTCCATCGCCTTTGCGAATTGCCGCGCCAGGCGTTGACATCACCTCTGGCGGGCACTCTTTGAGAGAGTCACTACGCCCTCAACGGCGGAGGAATTAGCGAGAACAGATTTGACCTGGTTGGAGGTCGGTGGAACTTCACCCGATGCAACTTCGGCATCAATTGGGGTGAGATCTTCGTTGGCATTCTGCACTTCTTCGTACCAACGGACTTTTCTCCTAGAGGAGAACTTCTTGGACTTGAGGGGGGAGGTGGATCCGGATGAGGATGACAGATACTCCTCGAACTTTTGTTGGTCGAATTCATACTCGACCTCCTCCTCGACCAGGATCGAGATCCGCGGCTGCGACGCAACGATCTCTCTTGCTTGTGTGGGTTCTTTGCCTGCGCCGGGGTTAATCCGTGGACCACCGCGCGATCTTGATCCGGTCGGATCTACACGGTATGACGAGTGTTATTTTACGAAGGAAATAACAGCCGAGGGGATTATTTCACCAAGGAAATAATAGCCCTAAGTAATCGAAATCGACCAAGCGAAATCGATACTCTTCTCGGGATCAAAAACCAAGTTTTGATCCGGAGGATGACCGTGTGGATCTCAGATCTGATCTCTCTCGAACTCCTGCCTTGTTTGACGTGGACGATCGCCGAGAACCAGATCTGAAAAGTTCGAGTCTTCAAAGCTTCAAAAACTCCGAAGTTCAGTTCTCAATCCGACAGAGTTTCCTCTCAAAAGTTCCAACCAACTCAAACAATGAGCCTAGGGGTCTATTTATAGGCTCCTCAAACCAGATCTGGGCTTAGATCTGAGCCCAGATCTGGTGGTTCGGCCACCTAGGTGGCTCGGTCAGCCACCTAAACCAAAAATCCAACCTCTTAAACAATGAGCCTTCAAGTCTATTTATAGGCACCTCAAACCAAATCTGGGCTCAGATCTGGGACCAGATCTGGGCTCGGCCACCTAGGTGGCTCGGCCACCGAGCCACCAAGAGGTGGCTCGGTGAGCCACCTAGGTGGCTCGGCTTTGGCCGAGCCACCTAGGAGTGGCTCGGTTTTGGCCGAGCCCTCCAGGTGCTTGCTTCTTCGCCCGTTTTCCGGTTTCGCGGTTTATCCGAACTTCATTGTTGATCTGGACTCTGATTTGGCAGTCCGGATCCTGATTTGGCAGTAAATCCGCTTTGGTGTTGTGGTTTAACGATCCTGCTTGGATATATCGTCCGATGGTTCGTTGGTTTGTCGAATCACCGTGCCGAGCTGTGTTAAGGGACCTATAAGCAGTTTTATACGCCTACAACTGCTATACATCATAATACTATCAAGGCTTATAGGAATCAAGTTGTATCAAGACAAATGTTCTCTCGGGTCTGAGAGGTGTAATCTCTTGGTGAAGAGATTGGGTGCAATTTATAGGGACTTGCAAATTGGTCAGGTTTGATATTTTGATTTTGTAAGTATTTCAAAATCATAGTGGAACTTTCAAGCGGGATTTGCTTGGGGACTGGATGTACACCTGAGAGGTGGAACCAGTATAAAATTCTGTGTTTGTGATTGTTATTTTTTATGATTGTGCTATTTCTTTGTAAATTATAATATTCTTTGCATTAATTTTTAAAAGAACACTATTCACCCTCCTCTAGTGTTTTATTGTGATTTGATCAGATCCTACATAAGTCTGATGACACATTTTGTGACTTTAATTGCATCATAGTTCCAAGAAATGAGGCTACCGAAGGTAGATGATTGAGAGAGTCGAAATTGACGGATGTCTCCTTGAGATATTGCCTAGTCTTTGTTATGTTTTCCAAATAGCGTTTGAAGTGATTGATGCCGCTCTTATGATGAGCTTGAAACATATGGCCACATAATGCACATTTGGCCTTTTGGTTGAGAAGTGTACCGTGGTGATCCCAAGTGATTTCTCTCTACCCAAATAAATTCCACACATCAGATCTCAGTCTTTAGGAGCTCTAGGTATTGCATCATCACCATCGGATTCGAGATCAATCAGTATTAGAAGGAGTAGCTATATGAGTAGTAGGACTCATTTTGGTGTTGGGAGTTAAATTTTGCCCTTCATAATCGGATAAGGAGGCCATTGGAATTAGAAAATTAGAAAGTACTAGAGAGAAGAAGAGACAATAAGAGAGTATAATACTATATTACAGAGAATAATAGAGTAGTAGAGAGAGGCAAATGAGTTTTGGATGAGAAAAATAAATAAAACCCCTCTATTTATAGAGATAGCTTTCTAGCCAAATGACCAAAATATCCTCAAAGTTTGATAGTTTTTGACCATTGTTATGGGTATTTTGGTCATTTGATCAAAAATAGCCATTATTGGCTACTTTATCAGCCAGAACCAGGCAGGGCCCAACTTGATCCAACGACTAAAAAGCTAGCCATTGAATTGGGCTGGGTTAGGGCCGCTAGGTCCAACAACCACTTTTTTGAACGTTGGCTCGGGTCCAA
>NW_017972435.1:278479-346807 GCF_001876935.1 Asparagus officinalis | reverse complement strand
GAGTCCGGGTCTAGACTGGACTTGGACCGAGTTTCTTCACCCTGACCATAATTCTAGCCTAGCAAGACAAGTCCATGGTGAGGGGTGAAGGGGGGGGGGGCTTCGCTGAACCAACCTGAACTCGAGCCCGAAGCTCATTCTGGTCCATATTTTCGGGCTTTTCTCGGATCTGAATCGGGCGCTAGCCCGTCCGGGTTTAGACCGGACACCGGGCTGAGTCCTAGTTGCTGGCCTAAATGGACACCCTAGGACCAAGCATTTGGGACACTTTAACGCACAACCATCGAGGTCATACTTATCTTGTTTAGTATAAAAAACCATTTAAAAAACATCAAAAGATCAGGGTTATTTTTTTTATGTTATCAGGGGTTTTGGGTTTTTATATCATAAGTATAGAAATGCACAGCAAAGTAGAGTTTTTTACATAAAACGATAGTAATCTAAGCAAAATGTTGCAGAACTATTGTCCAAAATAATAGCAGATTGAACCAACATAAAAGAATTTACCTCAAACCACTGCTTTTGTTTTAAAGCTTAAAAAGAAATGGATTTTGGGTGTAAGAAACTGCAAAAAATAAAAAAATAAAAAAAAGGAAAAAGAAAAAAAAGCATATATTATACTCCATGGGAATATAACTATTCATTGTTTTAACTGATGGGCAGACAAGATAAAGGACAGGAGCAATGGAAATGTCATTATAGATTATTACCATAGTTCTAAGGTAAAATTATTAGGAAATATAACGCGACCTCATCCCTTAAATAAAAAGTGATTGGTGCATTTAATTTCGTAATCTCTCAAACAAAACCCTAACTAATAGCTTTAGAAAATACCTCTTTTCTGTACTCCAAATATCCCTACAATAGCTCTTAATCTCTCAAATGAAACCCTAACCAATAGCTCCAGAAAATACCTCTTTTCTGTGCTCCAAATATCCCCACAACAGCTCCCCAAAAACCCTAAAATGTGTTGGTATTTATACCAAACACCAAACCAATTCAGAACAGAAAGCTGCAAATTTGGGTCTGACCCGATACATGGTTGACCGCGGCGGTCGACCGCAACAAATGACAGAGACCAAAAAACAACTGTAGGATTTGGCGGTCGACCGCGGCAGTCGACCTCATCCAACTCCCGACTCTCAGGTTTGGATTATAGGGTCTGGCGGTCGACCGCGATGGTCGACCACACCGAGACCTGAATCAAGCCCAGAGTCCGTGCACGAATACGGTCGACCGGCCTTGCACCGCGGTCGACCGTACACCGTCAAAAAACCAATTCCTACTTCCAAAACCTATTCTAAACTAATTCCTTCGCCAAATCTACAATTCTCCACCTTGGCAAAATTTTCCCAAAACTGAGCCGACACTAATACCAACTAAACGTCTCACTTGTTGTGTCTAGTACAAAGTAGAACAAATCCCTGACAATAGACACAATACACAACAAGTCGAGACCCAAATGAGAATGTGAGCACTCCCCAAACGTCGGTATCAACTCACCAAACCAGCTACATCATAAAATGACTGCCTACATATCCTCTTATCTAAGGAATCAAGCCTTCACGTAGTTCCCCAAATGGCCTCCAAAGGCCCTCAATCAACTAGAAGAGTTCTCAACCCTTCACCAACATCACCAACAAATCTGCAACTGATAGCTCTCCCAATGACCCTAAAGTGAAACGATCGAAACACCTCTATTTGAGGTGTACCAATGGTCATATCAAAATCAGAACTATGTCCACCAGCTACACTCAAATCAACCAACTCATCATCTACATCAACATCAATATGTTCCCCAAACTGTGTCACCTCAGCTAGAATCCTAAACGATGCAGTATGGTCTGGAGTATGTGGAGTAATCTCCATCCAACGTGGAGTAGCATCACCCTCCACCCGCTAGGATATCCTAACCATCTGACCAACACTCTCCACCTGTTGAGAGTCAAATGTGACTAACCTGCTCAGAACAAAACCAGAGACCCTCACCTGATAACCAAATAAGCCTCTGAATCCAAAATGTTCACTCAGATCAAATCTCACATCCTTGATGTGACCATATGCTGGGAAACCAAATATCCGAGGCATCCCAAAATCTGAAGCAGCTCCACTATATCCAAATACACCAAACGCAAATGTTTGCGTCGAAAGTTAGTTTATTTGTAGAATCCATTACACGTTTATCGATTACAATGAATTCAAAAGAATTAATCTTTTTATAAGACTACTCACTTACACAAACAAAACAAGATTTACAATTCTTTTCAAACACACACAGAGGACGTTTATCACCTGCTACTTGCATGGGATCTTTGCCTATGTCGGGGATGCGTTAGTCCATGGACCGCCGCAAATTAGATCTAATTGATAGAACAAAAATTCAATGCTCTTGCTTCACAAAGGAAACAAACGCAGAAGTAAATAATCTCGACCAAGGAGATTACTACTCTTCTCGAGATCAAAACCAAGTTTGATCTGGAGGAAAGGTGAATGAGCCTCGGATCTCTTGAACTCTCCCTCTTTATGTTGAAGAACTTCGCCAAGATCTGCTAGCCTCTCTGAAATTCGTGAATCACTCTTTAAAGGGACAGCACCTCACCTAAATTTATAGGCTTCGGATGCAGCTTTTTAGGATAGGAAATGATGATTTGATCTTATCCTTAGTTAACAACCTCTTAACCGCGTTTAGAGATAATATCAAATAGTTGGGGAGACTCTGGAATGAAAGACTCCTGAGAAAACTATCAAAAAACGTGTTTTGGGTGTTTCTAGACACGAGCCACCCTACGGTGGCTCGGAACTATGCGAGCCACCATAGGGTGGCTCAGCCTTGGCTGAGCCACGTGGCCTTGACCGAGTCATTTTGATGCGACTTGACCACCAAAAACTTTTTCATTATTTTGTAGAATAGCTAAAATTCTTCCGGTAATGCGTTTATCGTCTGACTGTTGTCAAAATCTTGAACTGAGACTGGCGTGTTGATATCTGAATTAGCTTGTGTCGTTGAATTAACGTTGAACTGATCATCTTCATAGGGAGTTTATATCTGACTCGCGGTTGAGCTCCATGGGAATTATCCTTTGACCTGGAATTGATCTGAACCATGTTTCGGTGAAATTATCAATGCGTTGGTTGGTACTAATCTTCATGGCAATGGGTTGACCCGCATTGACCTTTATTGCAACATGTGGATCGACATTTGACCTTTATCATAACGCGTTGACCCGCATGAAATACTCATACATTAACTGGAGTATACATAGTTTAAACTCTTAAGGTGTTGGAGCGGGGAGGACCAGTTTATACTCGTATACTCCTGAGAGTTTGAGTCACGAGACCGACTGGTGAAGTTGGTGCGTTAGTGACTTTTGTACCTTATTACGATTACTCATTCTGTTTAGAATAAATAACCATATACTTCTAGGATTTTTGGCAAACCCTCAGCCATAAATGGGTTATGCGAGCCTTTACCGACTACCATTTGAGTCAAGCTTGTATACATATTATTTAAGTCCGTTCCGTAGGTGATGTTATGCTAAAAGAATGAACTTTCTTAGACTTGATGCTATGATATCGAATACATAGACATTATCATTTGTCGTAGGAATAGACTACTCGACAACGCGTGTTAGGCGTAGACTTTAGAATTTTTAGCAAACCCTCAGCCACCAACATATTTGATATGTCTTTACCGATTATCGTTTAAATCGAGCTTGCATATGAATTATCTAAATCCGTTTCACATGTGATGTTGTGCTACGAGAATGAACTCTCTTAGACTTGGTGCTATGATATTGAATACATAGGCTTTGTCCTTTTTACGGGGAAAGACTAACCAGCAACACGCGTTAGGCGTAGACTTATCTCTATTTAGGGATTGAGATAACATCCCAGATGTGAATCCTGGTGTTCTTTTCATAGAGAAATGTTAACTGGCAACACGTGTTAGATGTTGACTTATCTCTCCTTAGGATTCGAGATAAAATTCCTTATGCGTGTAAGACACGAGTTTTGGCATTATTAATAATGGCCTGCTACGATGTTGAATATGTGTGCTTTTGTTATTTTTACGGTAAAAGACTAACCGGCAATACGTGTTTTGCACTGACTTATCCCTACTTAGGATTCAGAATAAAATTCCCCGTGCGTGTAAGACATGGATTTTAGCATTATTAATAACGGCTTGCCACGATGTTGAATATATGAACTTTTGTCCTGTTTATGGTAAAGGACTAACCGATAACGCGTGTTAGACGTAGACTTATCTCTATTTAGAGATCGAGATAAAGTTCCCCAGAATGAATTCTGGTGTCTTTTTCGTGGTAAAAGACGAACTGTCAACGCGTGTTAGGTGCTGACTTATCCCTACTTAGGATTCGAGATAAAATTCCCCGTGCGTGTAAGACACAGATTTTTATGTTGGAAAGTGGTGTCTTCTCTTGGAGCAAAGACGAACCCGATGCTGGAGAGGAAAAAATTTATATTCTATCTCCAGGTGCAAAAAAAACTCAAAGTGGGATCTCCACTTTAAGAATCAAAAAAGATTCGGATAACCCTAACTGTCGGAATGTTTAATTACCTAATCTGAAGGTGAATTTCTCGTTTATCGAGAGGGAACTCCAGTTCTGGCCCTAACTATAGGAAGGTTTGACCAAGTGGGAGGTTTAAGATGACCCTAACTGTAGGAAGATTTGATCGCTCGATTTGAAAGTAAACCTCTCATTCATGAAAAGAATCGAGAGGGGATTTTGGTTTTGGTCCTAACTATAGGAAGATTTGACCAAGAAATAGTGGGAGTGAAGATACAATTAACACTGGGAATGTTGACTTGTACAAATCACTCAGTGAGGTTTTTAGTGTCAAGTGGCTAGGACTTAACACGAAGGGGTTTGATAATTATCATGGATCGTGTTGGGACTTCAACATTGGGAGTGTTAAGTGCACAAGCATAGTAGTAGTTTGAATGGACTCAGCCGAAAGAATTTTGGTGGACCCACTATCAGTTAATTTGATCAGTTTGAATGGACTCAGCCGAAAGAATTTTGGTGGACCCACTATTAGTTAATTTGATCAGTAAGGGACTTTATTGTGGAGGACCGTGAATCATCAAGTACTCTACACTTATACCTTGAGAGTTTTGTGAGGAAAAATTGACCATATGCAGTCGTTGAATCTCATCTCAACGAAAGAGTGCTCCGAAAGTCACAGTGGGAGGGTTTTAGTCATCATGGAAATGATTAAATAGCCACACCGGGAGGTTCTTAATCATAATTAGGAATGAATTATTCCGATGACTGGTTTTTACCATGAATAATTAGTTTTTGGTTATCCTTAAGAATACCATGTGTAGTATTCTTTCGGAACTTTCCTTTGGAATGCATTGAGGTATCCCACCCCCAGCTCTTTAGAGAACCTGAATCCAATTGTATTCGGCCACATTATCGGGTTATCCTTAAGAATATTAAGAGTATTATTCTCCAGGAACTTCCCATTGTTGGAAATAAGGGAAGAAGTTTAACTTCGTATACCCGTCGGAGGAATAGGAGAAGCAGTTTAATCTCTTATACTCATCGCAGGATGCCGAGTTTTCCTTAAGAATATTATGTGTAATATTCTCTAGGAGCTTCCCATCAAAGGTAGGAAATAGTTTAGCCTTATATACAATTTGGAAGTTAGGGAAACAGTTTATACTCGTATATCCGTTGGAGTATCAGTGAGTAATTTAACCTCATATACCTGTCGGAGGATGCCAGGTTATCCTTAAGAATATTATGTGTAATATTCTCCAGGAGCTTCCCGTCAAAGGTAAGGAATAGTTTAGCCTCATATACCAGTTGGAGGTTAGGGAAACAGTTTATACTCGTATATCCATTGGAGTATCAGGAAGCAGTTTAACCTCATATACATGTCGGAGGAGAGGGTTCTCATTCGGCTTATTTTGATGTTATGATGCCGGCGTCAACTAAGGCTTGAATGCTGTTCTTGAGAGTGAAGAAAGCCTTGGTGGAATGAATGATCCTCCTGTGGTACGCACAGTACTTTGGATCTGAAGTGTTGTTAGCTTCCTCCTGATTTGTAATAAGTGGTAGCATCATTTTGTTATTTTTAAGGAGGTATTTGAAGATAGCTGGAACCTCTTCATCCTGTAAGGAGTACTCTTTTTGTAGTCTCGGATCCGGAGTCCTTCGCTGCTTCTAAGGTTGCTGTTGTGACGTCCGATTAGCATCAACAGCCGCTGCAGGTGCATTTCCTTTACCACGAGAAGAAAAATTCGAGTTCGGGGGGTTAGTCGTTGGTTGGCCTCTTTCAAGATTTTTTTTTTCTTTTGAGAAAGCGTTCAGCCTGTTCCCCACGCAGTTTTAATTCTTTTCATGTTGTGGATGGCACGACCCCCAGAGCTTACAACACATCAATGAGGAGATTGTTGTGGCATGTCAGCAAGATGAATTCCTCTGTGATAGGATCCCTGCAATTTATTGTCTTGTTGCGGAAGTGTTTAACAGAGCTATCAATTGACTCCCCATCTTTTTTGCTTCTCATCCAAAAGGGTTCCAATCGACACTTTGATGTCATCATTGAAGAAGTTGTTGAGGAACGAGTTTTCCATGTCGTTCCAGCTATTGATACTTCCTGACTTGAGACGGTGATACCAATCAAAGGCGACCCCATGAAGGGTGTCAACGAATGACCGGACCATCAAAGGTTCGTTGTCGGAGATCATACCCAGTATATTAGGTGTTGAGTGGGTGAGCCCTTTCCATCGAACAGCCTGAAGTTAATTAGATTAGACTTTGTCGGATATAGGATTGACTCCCACTCCCTTGTGTAGGGACATGGAATATCAGTCTTCTTTACCTCTTGAGCGGACATCAGTATATTGATCTTGCTCTTCAGGTCTTTTATTTTCTCATCCTTGCCCGCATTTTCGTTCAGGAAATTTCGGGGAGTAACCACTGGACCACCCCCAGTGTTGTTATCCTCGGTAGGACCACCCCCAGCATTTTGGTCAACATGAGGGGTAGCAGTGTTGAGATTTTCATCCATGTCTGAATCGCTATTTATTTGATTAGTAACGTTACGATGGCTAGATTCACCAATCTGGTTTGATAAAGCTCGAATCTGTTGATCATGCAATCCCCTTGTCCGTTGCACAGTCATTTCCATTTCGAATTTGAAATTCTCTTTTTGATTGGCTAGAGCATCTTCGAGGATTTTGGTCATTTGTTCAGCGTTGATCATGAACGCCTCACGAGATTGTCCAGTGCTGGACACTGTATTGTCAGAAGCAATTGCATAGTTGGTGTCTGACATTTAATCCTTTGAGGAGTGTCCTCTATCTGGTCTAGGTCATCTAGTTCCTGACCGTAACCAAGCAATGCGCTGAGATGCCTCCGAGAAAGAGTCAGGGCTGTAACGCCTTGTCGATTTTCCTTTATCGGCCATATTGATGATAACTTTTGGAAGCTCGTCATCAAGACCGACATATTTCTTCTTGTAGAAACGTCTTGATTTAGATTTGGACACTTTGATAGAGACTCTTTCGAATACCCTCAGTGGAACGATCTTGGGGTAGATACACTCTGATAGTACTGCCTTGATTAACCTCTTACAAGGATAGCGAAAGTCTAATTCTAGGGTACTTCTCTTTCGAGATTTATTCGTACCCCCAACCCAATAGTACAACTCATCGATGTAGATAGTACAACTTAACGTTGTAGTCGGAGCAACCTATCAGCTGTTGGTTTGAGTCTCTAGGTATAACATTGTCGTTCGACAGACACGTTTTCTTCTGAATGGATAATGCCCTGTTGGTGCTCACAAGAGTCGCGCATTTGGGACCACACCCTCATGAAGGTGCGTCCTTAACGGGCTCCTGGTCTTCTGCACGCACCCCCAAGTGGGCGGTTACAGGAATGGTCTTGTTGGGAGGTCGTGTATGACCCCCAGTTCGGTGAGTTGTTCGAGGTTCATTCACCTGGCCTAAGCATTCTTTGACAGGAATGTAGGCGTCAAAAAATGCTGAAAGATATCCAAATACAGCTCAAGAGGAGATCATCCAAAGATCAAAAGAACACAAGGAATAGTGTAGACTGTCTCGGCACACGAGACAGTGTTTACTTTCTCGCCGTGCGAGATAGTATTTATGCGAGACAGTGTTTACTGTCTCGCACGCGAGACAGCTCTCGAAGGATCAGAAACCATTTTGTATAACCGCCGATACATGTCCATTAACTGTCAAAGAACATGGGAAACATCGTGGGTGAGAATCACGTGGATAACTGTCAAAATAACGGACTTTGAAATGTGAGAAGGCAGTTACAGTCAAAACCGCTGGGCAGTTGGGTTTTCTGAGATAGTGTTTACTGATACGAGTCGCCGTGCGAGCACTCTTGATCGCGGAATTATCAAGAGTGGGTAAAGAAGAAAACGACTGAAGAACACAAGAGTTATAATTAGGGCTAAGGAAAATACCTTCTCTAGATTACGAGAATCAATTGGATTTACAAAATCTCTCTCTCACAATCTCTCTAGATCAAAGAATAACCTCCCTGATCTCTTTTTTTATTACAATCTGAGTTTCCAACCCTAGAAAAGTCGTGTTTCTATTTATACTAAACAGAAATCCCAACTGGAGCAGGAAACAGACCCAGGCCCGGAACCGCTACGCGGTCGACCGCAGTGCCTAAGGCGGTCGACCGGTCAGAACGTCAAAAACTGGAAAAATCAATTACAGTGTTTCCGGTCGACCGCAGCGCCATCATCGGTCGACCGCTCTCAGTCCCGAGACATAGTCTGGGTCTGTGCACTTAGCGGTCGATCGCCGTGCCAAAGCCGGTCGACCGGCCAGAGTCCAACTGTAATTCCTGCAGTTTTGACAAATCCTTCGACTTCGTCGCCTCTAATGACCTCGTCCACGACTCCTCTACTCTATTCTCAAGATACCATGAGAATCATCTATCCTCAAGATCCCATGAGGATCGTTAAGCTCCCGAAGAGAAGATACACCCATATCATGGGTCCCCCCTTTAGGAACTTGAAGTCCCATTCAAGTTAGAACTTTAGCTGAGGGAACTCGCGAGCCCCTCCTTCTCTGTTGAACCACTTGGCCTTGCTAGGGACCTGATCTCAACGTCTGATCGGAAATAACTCATTCATCCCGCGTCTCGTCGTAGTCACTTCTCGCTCCAAGTTGCAATCCTTAATCGATGGCTTTTCTGGAAGTCTAATGCACAGCGAGACAAACTTCTTGCTTGCATTCACTAACCTCTTCGCTCGCGTCACCGTTCCCAAGCTTGTCTCCCTCGGAAGAGATGCCGAACGAAATATGAACTTTTCACCACCCTTGGTGAATGTATACTTCTGAGCCCGCCTCTCGTAGATCGCATATCTATCCCATAAGTACGGATTACCCAGTATAATCTGACAAACATCCAATGGAACTACGTCGCATGTGACCTCGTCAATATACGACTCATGGAGCGCAAATCTTACAGTGCATTGATCAACTACACTTAGGTTCTCCTCCTTCTGAATCCACCCCAATGGATAGGGCTTCAGATGTTTGACCGTCTTCAGACCCAGCTTCTGAACCAAGGCTTCGGATATCAAATTCTTCTCGCTGCCCGGATCAACTATGACATCAACCAAACTGGTCTTCACTTGCAACTTAAGAACAAAGAGCTGCTCTCTCGGGTCGTCGTCCTCTTTCGTGGCCTATTTCCCATCATAAGATTGAGACTGCTATTAGGCTCTGTCATCCCCGGGACTTCTTTCGGACCTTGAGCTATCATGTATGCCTTTTTCTCCTCCTTCTTCTTCAACCCTCTTGGTTTGAGATGAGGATACTTCTCCCAGCACCGATCAACTTCGTGCCCTGTCTTCTCGCAGTGACTACAAATCAGCCCTGTTTTCCCTGGATCACCCTTCTTCTTCTCCTCCTTAAACTGAGAACCACTAGACTCGCCTCCAACTTGCTTTGCATCCCCCTTTGCTTCGTTGCTCTTCTTTTGCTTGCCCTCAATGGCAATGGCCTTCACGCTCGCATCTGCAATAGTCTCGACCGTGAATAACCTCATCTCCTTTCGGATGTAATCGCTCAATCCCGCCATATACTTCATAAACACGGAATATTCCTCTGTCGTAATGTTAAGGACCATCGCCTACTGCTGGAACTCCGTAGTGTATTCTTGAACGGTTTGATTGACCCTTTGGCGCAAGCCATACCACTTGTACCAACGCTCCTCAAGGAATCCCACCGGATAGAACTGTTTACTAAGTAGCTCCTTGAACTTGTTCCACGACGCCGCCTTCTTCTCCTGCTTGTAATAGGATTTCCACCATGTCAACGCATGTCCTGAAAGCTTCAAAGTCGCGAACACAATCTTCTCTTTTGACGAATAGCCATAAAGAGTAAAATACGTCTCCATCCGCTCGATCCAGTCATCAAGCCTCTGGACGTCAACACTCCCATCATAAATAGGAATCTCCACTCTGAAATCAATCTTCAGATTCTGGTAAGAATTCTTACCCCCTTGATGCGGTGCAGCCTTGACGGTCTCGTCCTCCTCGTCGGAGCCTGAAAGCTCGCTCTCTCCACCGGACTCTATAGGTTTCTTCTTAGACCTAGAAGAAGATTCCCCCTTTTCGTTCCCTCCTTGGATGAGACCGACGAGTTTTGTGAGCGTCGACCCTATCGTCTCGATCTGCTTCTCTAATGCATCAATCCTCGCTGAATTATCTCCTTCAGCCATCTTCTCCTTCCTTAAATCCTGGACTCCTTCCAATGAAATAAGGATCTCGCCAAGCTTCTTGTACTGTGAGCGAGTAAGGACCATACAACAGGATGCCCCTTCACCGGATCTAGTGCTCTGATACCAACTTGATACGAGTCGCCGTGCGAGCACTCTTGATCGCGGAATTATCAAGAGTGGGTAAAAAAGAAAACGACTGAAGAACACAAGAGTTATAATTAGGGCGAAGGAAAATACCTTCTCTAGATTATGAGAATCAATTGGATTTACAAAATCTCTCTCACACAATCTCTCTAGATTAAAGAACAACCTCCCTGATCTCTTTTTTGATTACAATCTGAGTTTCCAACCCTAGAAAAGTCGTGTTTCTATTTATACTAAACAGAAATCCCAACTGGAGCAGGAAACAGACCTAGGCCCGGAACCGCTACGCGGTCGACCGCAGTGCCCAAGGCGGTCGACCGGTCAGAATGTCGAAAACTAGAAAAAATCAATTACAGTGTTTCCGGTCGACCGCAGCACCATCATCGGTCGACCGCTCTCAGTCCCGAGACATAGTCTGGGTCTGTGCACTACGCGGTCGACCGCCGTGACCAAGCCGGTCGACGAGACAGCAAATGCTGTCTCGCGGGCACGTTTCCTCTGAAACTTTGTGTTTTTACTTGAACTGCTCCTGGAGGCTATAAATACCCTTCTAGGGTCATTACTGATGGGGGCTGAGCATTTTGGAGCAGACAGAGCAGAGTATTTGAGCTTCTGGCAATTCCTTGAGATTCGAGCTTTGACTTGATCTTAAGAAGAGTGATCGTCTTACTTTGATAAGATATTCACTTCAAATTCCTACTTCGATAAACGAAGGAAGAATCCCCAAAACCTTCACGATTCAATCAGAATCTGTGATTCGGTAGTCCACGGGTTAACGCACCCCCGGCACAGGCAAAAATCCTACGCAAGCAGCGATCCAAACAACGATCCTGCGTTTGTTTCTAAAAAGTTGTAATTTTCCTTTTGTTGTGTAAAAGAAGTCTTATAAAAAGGCTATTTTTTTTGAATTTGTTGTAATCGATCAAAGATATAATGAATTCTATAACAAAATTAACTTTTGACGAAAACAAACTGGCAACCACAGTGGGAGCAACGGTCTCGCTGCCGAGATCGTCGTGTCGTAGCCAATCATCAAGATCCCGGTTGAATCAACGATCGAGTACGAGTTCGACCAAACGAAGTTTGAGGAGTATTTGTCATCCTCATCTGTAAAGTCTTCCTCTCCTCGCAAATGTAGGAAGATTCCATCTTCATTGAAGTTGTCAAAGGCTACGGATGAATACTCTCATCCGATTGTTGCTGAGGATTTTACTCGCAACACCTCTGCTCACAATGACTCTTCTCCAATTAAGGAGTCATGGAATCAAAACCTACCAGCACTGACAAAAATGGCTCGTCAGAGACAACGTCAGCGTCGCGCTCGCCAAATAGCTAAGGCCTTGGAACAAACCGACGGGGTTCGTTATCACGCGAACCTAGAGTCGAGGAGGCATCGAATGGTTCAGTTGTCTTGACAACCAATCACTCATATCTCTGCTAAACTAACAACGGAAGAATGGACTCTCATCAAAAGGGTTCATTCGACCCTCAAAGAACGTATACAAAAGCGTCGTGCAAATGCTGCTCGTGCCCGTGCTCTCTTACAACAAAGATGAGAAAGAAAGAAGGAAATGGTGGCCAAAGAACCACCAAAACTCTGCAAAGTTTGGATTCCAAAGTCTGGAGTTGTGCAAAATCAGCATTCGGAGGCCGTTAAGACTCCGCATCCGCAAGGGGGTGGTTCTAAACGTGTGACTCCTGACATAACCTTGGATCACTCAAATGCGACAACAAGTTGTCCTGAGAACGCCAATAAGGCTTTACACCCACAGAAGAAGACGTGTTCGCTAAAAGACATCGTTATACCTGGGGTGTTTGTTGGAAATTTGCAGTAAAAAGACAATGAAAGAAAAATTTGACTTGTATTCCTCTCAAAATCGATTACAATTTGGATTCCGATTACAAAAGAGCGGAGAATGAATTTGATTCTCCCCTTTGTTTAAAACTGGGTTCTTCTTGGTAGCGGTGGAGTGCCTCCTTCGATTGATCGCGTCGAACTTGCTCTCCATTGACGATCCGACCGTCCTATCTCACGAAACCGATTGAATTGCTTGATGAATTCGGTTTAGAACTCTTGACGAGTGTAAAGAACTCAGAATGAGTTAGAAACTCTGATAAGAGTTGTTGAAAACCGATTGTCTGGTTTGATGTGATTAATTTGGGTTGCAAACTTAATCACGAACTCTTAAATGAGTTTCAGAAATAAACTCAGAGCGAGTTAAAACTCTATGACAGAGTTGTTGGAACCGAAGATTCGGTTAATTGCCAAGTGGATTATGCCGTTGATGAAGAAATCCTCCGGGATTCGATTAACTGATCGTTGATCAGTTCTTTGATCCTCAAAAGATCTTCTTCTTCGTACTGTTGAACTGCTAAGATTTGTTGACCTTAGGCGGTTTTTGATGCCAGCTCACCTCAACCCTATGCGGTTTTTCTGCTAGAAACCGATCAACCCCTTACTCGGTTGAGTAAGTCGGTTATTTATAGGGGGATTAGGGGTGTAACCAACCCCTAAATCCGCTCCTAAGTGGGCGAAGATCCCTCAGAACGTGGGATAACGGTTTTGAGGCCGTTCGACTTGCGTTTGAACAAGTCAAAACGCCTCAGTTGGCGTTATGGGCTTTAACTCTGCGTCCAAGGCTTGAGATGCAGAGTTAAATCTCTGTTAGAGATTTGAGACGCACAGGCCGCATGCGTTCTGGAATTGGAAACGTACAGGTCGCTGGTGCGTTGAAGTTCAACCCTGCATCCAGAGTTTGGGACACACAGTTGAGCCTGTTGAAGAACGCACGTTATGTGTGCGTTTAGTGCTTTAACTCTGCATTGCAGAGTAAGATATTTGCTGGAGAACGCACAAGTTGTGTGCGTTTCGCAGAAGTGACCTTCTGCGTTTGATAGAGGTTGTTGACTTGTAACCTCGTCTATTATGACATTGCAAAGGCCATTGCTTATTGATCTTTGCCTGTTATAGGATATGAGAGTCGTCAGGTTGTAACTCTCACCATCGATTGTGAAGGCCACTGAATAGGGTTTTCATCAGCTGTCGGAAGCGTCATCGAATTGTAACTCTTCTCGATCTGTGTGAAAAATCTCATATTTGCCCCTTTCGACTGTCGACCCGAAAGCTATTTGATTGTAGCTTTCGTTGTGAGAGCTTGACGGGAATCAACATCCATAGTGTTTTGAAGATGAATATTTGCCCACAGCTCTCTACCAAGCAACTCACCAACTAAGTCCAACCTTTTATTTCTGAAATCATTACACTGCTCATCAGCATCTCTAATAGTTGCTAATATAATATTAGTCATGCTGTTGTCGCAGCCATCAAGATCAATCATCTCAGAGATGAGGCCTTGTTTATAGCGGTTGCAGAGTTGCGGATGCAGTGATTAGAAAGTCGTCTGATTGTAACTTCCATTATCAGGGCTTGATAGGGATTAGCTATCCATTGTGATTTTTAGACAGCCTACAGAACCCCCTCCAAAGTAGAAGCCATCCCGCAAAAAATCTCAGTGTTCCAGAGGCTTTTTACCGAAATATCAAAGCCCAAGCCGAGACATTTCCGCAAGAAGCTTGCTGTTCAAGAGGATGAACTCCCTAAAGTCACCATCAACATGGTTGATAAAAGAAAGTCTAAGTGGTATTCAAGTGACTCAAATCCCGACTTTTCCCCGAGAGGAAAAGTCAATTCAATCTGCTTCAAGAACTCCCAATATTCCAAGACACCGACAAAGATCGTGTCACCCTGATCTCAGATCCAAATACAGATGTACTCAGGGTTTTAGTTACGGACGCTAAGTTTGAGACTGGGTCTCGCAAGAAACTCGCCAAGCCAGCTTTCTTATTTGGGGATCGCGTCACTATCTCAAAGGAGATCGTGCACGGCGGTCACTACAAGTGGCTTAGGCAGATCGGAGACCGTCGCTTCTTCCTCCCTGACATGCACAGGATGTTTCCCATCTCCTACTACCAATGTGCTTCTGTTCCCCGTGACATGAATTGGGATTTGGTGAGAGAGCAAGATGGGGTAGTTGTTGGGGTTCTGACTCACAAGGGTGTGAATACCGCTAGTTATAATCGACAAGTGTCGGCCTTGGAAACTTGCTTATTCTCACGGGGATATCCTTTAGGAGAAACAGCTAGCCCAGCTAACACTTTCATGCGACGATTTTTGGCCGCCAAAGGAGAATTCCCAACTGCAGTATTCCGAGCTCCTGGATGGGTACATTCCTCCAAGGCAGGATGGTGGGCACGAATGATAGAATTCGTGTTGGCAGAATTAAAGGAACCATTAGCTCAATCTGGGCTTGCTTGCCCTATTATGGCTACTAAATATGGAATCGCTCTTAGTCCATATAACTTCTTCACCATTCTGGAACGGTACAATCCAGAAACTTGTACGTTTTTCACACCAGAAGGAAAATTAGGGTTCGCCCTGCATGAGATGTTTGATGTCTCAGGTCTTCCTTTTGGAGACCTGCCATATGAAGAGTTTATTCCCGGATCAACTGAGCTGAAGATCTTGAAGGAGACGATCCCCGAGGTATATGACACTCTATGGGAGGTGATGTGTCATTTCCAAATCTGCGGCCAACTGACAGGGGCACGCGGATGTGGTATCAAACAGCTATCCTGGGCCGAGTATCTTTTCCAAAATTTGTCTAACAAGGCTGCCACTGTATCTCGTCGGGAGGCGAGCACTCCTGAGACCATTCAGGCTTTGATCAATGACGCCACCGTTCACTATGTCAGCGAGGGAATAGAAGATGACTTCCCAGCGCAGACTGAATTCGAGAGCTTCCATCACCAGGCAGCCACTCCCATCTCTGATATGGCATTATTAGCGGGTTTTCTCATGCTGTGGCTGAAGCGGTGTGTGGTTCCTACCAGACCAATAGATGCTGTGATGATTGAAGTAGCTTATCCGGCCGTCCTCTTAGCACATGGGAGACCCATAAATCTACTTTCCGCTATGACGTGCTGTTTACAACACGGTTTGAGGGAACTATGCCTCGAGTTTATCCAAGTGAAAGAGATAGATTCTGAAGGGACGAAAAGCTTGGTGACTCCCAATCCTCGAGTACCCTTGCCGTATACATATCTAATGGCTTGGTACGCCTCACATTGTGTACATTTGATGAGTGCTCCCTCTGCTACGGATGAAGGCTTCATCCCTTTCGTGCAGAGATTAGAAAAAGCTACTTGGATAGGCACTTACGTAGTGAAGGTCCGTCAGATTCTGTCGAGAGACCACAGCTACGACATCTTCCGTTGCTTCCCTGATTTTGAGGGTGGAGGATATGGACATGTCTTCCAAGATACCGCTGGTCCTAATGGTTTTACCCGTTTGGACGGGGGAGTTTTCCACTGGCTGTTAAATATTAGACCTGGTTATTTCCTCTTCAGACAAAATGACAAATGTATAATTGAGCCCTATCTGTACGTTGGGAATCCGAGGAGCCAGCTTTCAGTTATGGGCAACATATACGAAGGAGCTCGAGCCTGGTATTATTCTACCGCAGGTTGTACTGGGGCTACCTTCAGATTACCCCACAAAATGCCTAATTCTCTTCTTTCCGTGGCTTTCTGTAACTGGTATCATACAACTTCTACGATGCCAGATTACAAACTGTACACTTCAGGCCTTCGTGCGATTAGGAAGATGTATTCTTCTCGGAAAGGAGGTGGTCGTGTATCTCGTCTGAAGGGGATCGACGAGTTTTTACATTTTGAGGATGCAGCTGAAGAAGGAGAAGAAGAAATGGGACTAGAGAGTGCCCCAGTAGCGAGCCCTAGGGCTGCTGAAGCTTCAAGAGCCAAAGCAACTGGAAAGAGGGCTCTTTCTGACGTAGAAGAAGCTCACTACGAGAAACGTACTCGTAGAAAGCTGCTGGTAGATCCTCCTGCTCAAAGGCTAATGGCGGATGCTTTTAAATCTGGTGGTGTTGCAAGTCATCCTGATCATGTCGATCCTCACTCTGGGAGATCTGCATTTTCTGAAGAATTTTCCCCTCGCCATTCCTTGGATCAAGCAGAGGGTGAAGATGAATTCCCAATTGGGGGTATGGGGGTGGGGTTTCTTCTGCAACGGATCCCGATATCTCACCATTTCCAGATCAGACTCCTGGTGCTGCTGCTTCACCTGCAAGGGTACTGCCTGCAACGTCTCCATCTGAAGGGGATAAACTGCCTACAGATGAACTGGCGATAGATGAGCTTGCTAACCTTAATGAGGGTCAGTCTCCCACTTCTTCTGTACTATTGCCACATTCGAGGACTGTTATTCCTAGTCCCACGACTGGCCGACTGACCCAAGTGGATACACACGCGAGCTCTCCTGAACTTTCAGCTGCTGACGATGACGAACCGTTGGACTATGGGAGCTCGTCTCACCCTGAGGATGCTGATGAGGATGAAAGCGATGATGACGATTTTTATGCCTGGGCAGATCAACCACCACCACCTTCTGACAAGGCGTCTGGTTATCTTCCTTTTTACCCTACTGGTAGAAATTACACCCTTTGATTTTTCTGGTGTTTCTTTCTTTTACATTGACTGTTCTTTTGTGTAGGTTCTCCAACTACTGAGGCTGCTGGGACGTCATCGTCTCTCCCTCCGCAAGCAACAGACGCTCCTCCCTCTGAATCAGTGCCGGTGACAACGAGTTCTCCACCAGAAGAACCTCCTTCGCTAACAATTCCTCTCAAACCTGTGGGGACGGAGATTGTGCTAAGCTCAACCCAAAAAGGGGCACTTATGGCTCTACCTTCCAGTCCCTCACAATTGGATATCACCATAGCTTCTCCCACTTCTTCACGATCATCACTGATTGCTTCTGCATCAGGGTCTATGCTTTTAGGCTCCCCACCGTCATCTCCGGTGAAGACGCTAAGTCCAGTGGCCCTTCCCTCCATCCTAAAGGTTCTTATACGACCATTGGAAGATATGATGAAGATAATCAGTGCTGGACGAGCTACATTCGATTCTTTCAAACCACTACTCATGCACTCCCTGAACGGCATTCGATATTTGGATGACGCTCGATTGTTCCAGCATTGCTCTGAAGGCGTCTCTCGGTTGGAAAAAGATCTGAGGGCTTTGGAAGAATTGCATCGAGTGATCTTACTACTCAGGCTGCTTTAGTCTTTGATAATCTTCAAGCTGAAGCGGCCCGCCAATACGAAACCTTCCAAGAGGCCATCACTGAAAGAGAGCTTGAGATTGCATCCTTACAGGGGAAATGCATGCAGAAGCAACATGCTGTGGACGCTTCTGGAGTTGCCATACAGACATCCCATGCGGAAATTGATCGTCTCAAGGTGGAGTTGGCTCGACACGAAGCTGAACTTGCGCGGGAGGAAGAGATAAATTGATCGTCTCAAGGTGGAGTTGGCTCGACACGAAGCTGAACTTGCGCGGGAGGAAGAGATATTGATAAAGCTCACACTAGAAAGTGTGAAGACTTATGCCACCTACCGTTCAGCGGTGCAGGACCTTGAACTTATCCAGAAGCAGGCTAATGCGATTATGCTGGATGAAAGCACCCTTAGGAAGAAAGCCGAAGTGATGGTACAGGTCGCTCACGAAGAAAAACTATCTGCTATTAAATCCGGCTCGTGTATTTCACTTTTACTGAGGCTTAATCATGTTGTGTTCTTTTTGTTTGATAAGAACAGGGTTTTTGTATCACTCTTCAATATTTTTGATGATAATATAAAAGAGTGATTCTGGTTTATCTCTTCTCATTGCATGTGTCGTGTTCTGACTTGCAACAATGCAACTATATGGAAAACGCCCAATTCTTTAAAATTTTCCTTACAATCATCTAAGATAATTCTGGAAAAATTTTAACTTGTTTAGGGGGGAATGAACACTAGTTATTCCTTTGTATAAGAATTAACTGGTTCAAACAGGTTTGAACTGTTAGAGGTGGTCTGTTAACATAACAGAGATTTGGGAATCTATCGATCTATTGGGAATAGTCAATAGATTAATTTTTGTAAGTGGTATGATTTTACTCTGACATGCGAGCAACCGCAATCAGAGTAATTTGAGGGCTTATCACTCTATTAGGGAGAGTTGATAAGTGGATTTTTGTCAGAGGTGTAGTGTTAACGTGACAAGAAGAATATTGCTATGGAAGCAATTTTGAGGACTTATCGCTCTATTGAAGAGAGTCGATAAGTGAATATTTGTCAGAGGTGTAGTGTTAACGCGACAAGAAGAATATTGCTATGGAAGCAATTTTGAGGACTTATCGCTCTATTGAAGAGAGTCGATAAGTGGATTTTTGTCAGAGGTGTAGTGTTAACGTGACAAGAAGAATATTGCTATGGAAGCAATTTTGAGGACTTATCGCTCTATTGAAGAGAGTCGATAAGTGGATTTTTGTCAGAGGTGTAGTGTTAACGTGACAAGAAGAATATTGCTATGGAAGCAATTTTGAGGACTTATCGCTCTATTGAAGAGAGTCGATAAGTGGATTTTTGTCAGAGGTGTAGTGTTAACGTGACAAGAAGAATATTGCTATGGAAGCAATTTTGAGGACTTATCGCTCTATTGAAGAGAGTCGATAAGTGGATTTTTGTCAGAGGTGTAGTGTTAACGTGACAAGAAGAATATTGCTATGGAAGCAATTTTGAGGACTTATCGCTCTATTGAAGAGAGTCGATAAGTGGATTTTTGTCAGAGGTGTAGTGTTAACGTGACAAGAAGAATATTGCTATGGAAGCAATTTTGAGGACTTATCGCTCTATTGAAGAGAGTCGATAAGTGGATTTTTGTCAGAGGTGTAGTGTTAACGTGACAAGAAGAATATTGCTATGGAAGCAATTTTGAGGACTTATCGCTCTATTGAAGAGAGTCGATAAGTGGATTTTTGTCAGAGGTGTAGTGTTAACGTGACAAGAAGAATATTGCTATGGAAGCAATTTTGAGTCTGAGGTGTAATATTAACCTGACGAGGAGTTAAACCTTGCTGAGGAAATACCAAGGTTTAACAATGTCATGTTGAAAGATTTCATGAACTTAAGGAATAAGTCTCATGTTTTTAAAAAAAATACAAAGGTGGATCCTTTGTTTAGGATAATCACAACGCACAAGGTGACCTCTGCGTTCGAGGTTCGAAACGTAAAGTTAAGAACCATCGCAACGCAGATCTAGGCCTGGCGTTTGAAGAATTTGAACGCAGAGGTAACTCTGCGTTAAAGTCTAACCGACTTTATCCATTAACATGGAAGATCACGTTTTAGATTCAGTTGGGATTCTCTCTTAGAGTCCCCATCTGATTGAACAGCCCGACGGCTGTTATAAATAAGCCTGTAAAGTCACATCAAGAGTCTTTCAACTCTTTTGCCTTGCTTATTTCCAAGAACGAGATTTCTCGTTTTAATTTCGGTCGATTTCCAGTCAATTCTCTCCAAAGAACTTCGTCTTCTCCGATTGAGATCACCCTTATGGCACCCAAGAGGATGAGCGCGGGTTCCAAGAAGGCTGGCAAGGCGGCTGTGGAGGCGTCGCCGACCGAGAGTACTGGCGATGTATGACTCGTTCTCTATCAGAAACGCAGAGTCACGGCTCTGTGTTACAAATTGGAAACGCAGACTTGAAACTCTGCGTTTAGGAAACATGGGGCCAAATCTCTGTGTTAAGATTGGGAACGCAGAGTTAAGACTCTGTGTTAAAAAAAAATTGGAAACGAAGACTTAAGACTGCGTTTAAGAAACATAGAGTTAATTCTCTATGTAAAAAAAAAACAAATTGGGAACGCAGAGTTTATGACTCTGTGTTAAAAATTGAAAATGCAGACTTTAGACTGCGTTTAAGAAACATAGAGTTAATTCTCTATGTTAAAATTGTGAACGCAGAGTCAGGACTCTGTGTTTAAATTGAAAACGCAGGCTTGAAGCTCTGCGTTCAAGTGTTGTAATGCGGGGTTTGACCTCTACGTTCAAGTATTAATACAAGGGCTGGCTCTTGTATTTAAAGCTTGCCACGTAGAATTTACTCTTCGTGTTTATTTCATGTTAGCAACCTCTTTCTGCTACTAACTATTGCTTCTGATTTTACAGTGCTTTTTCGCAATGTACCACTTCAGCCGGAGCAGCATTTTAACTACACTGATGATCCAGAAGTGGGGAGAGCTTTTGGTCTCCGTAGAGAAATTCCTTTATGCACCTTCCCGAGCTTGGAACGGACACATTTAATTAGATTTGCCGAATGTTCCACCCTTAGGGCTTTGATCACCGATCTGGATCTGGAAACTCCTGCGGGTTTGGATTAATTTGTCAAACCCTCATTTTTATTCGGTGACCATATATCTGCTGATGGACGAGTCGGGTATGTAGAAGACTCCCGGATGCTGCGAAGAGTCGATGATCGTTTACTCTTCCTTCCCAGCATGAAGAGAATGTACCCGCTTTCCTACTTCCTGAGTGTTGGTGGTCGCAGGGGCTTGGCCTTCGATCTCATCAAGGAGAAGGAAAACATCTCGTTTGGATCTGGCTGAGACCTGGTTGTTTTGAGAAAAAGGGCTTCGCTCAGGAGACCCCTCTTCCAGCGAACATTTTCATGCGCCAGTTTATTGCTGCCCGAGGCGAATTTCCTACACAAGACATCCGTTCTCCTGGTTGGTTGTTTTCTGGAGAAGATGGTTGGTGGACTCAGATGGTGGATTTTGTCCTTGAGGAACTCAAGGAGCCTCTTGCTCAGTCTGGCCTTATGATACCAGTACAGGCCACGAGACGTGGGATCACTCAGAGCTATCCCTGCTTCATCGCCATGCTGGAGCGGTATAATCCGGATAGCTGCACCTTTTTCACACCTGTTGGGGAGTTAGGATTTGCTCTCCATGAAATGCATGCAATATCAGGGCTATCCTTCGGGCAAACGCCTTATGAAGAATTTATTCCCACTACCGAGGAACTCTCCCTCCTGAAGACTGCTCATCCAGAGATATACAGCACTTTTGGGGAGTTGTTGTGTCATTTCTACATCTGCGCTCAGGTCGCCGAGATGCGTGGGGGTGGCCTCATGCATACGGCTTGGGCAGATTACTTATTCCAGAACTTGGGTCAGAAGGGTTTGAAGGTGACCCGTCTTGCTGTAAGCTCTGCTACGAGTATTAAAGCTCGCATCAAAACTCCTAACGCCATTTATAGGAACACGTGCTTGGAAGATGGATTTGAAGCTGACAGTAGTTTTCATCATCAAGCCACAATTCCTATCTCTGAAACAGCC
Organism: Asparagus officinalis; assembly: GCF_001876935.1. Lineage (NCBI taxonomy): Eukaryota > Viridiplantae > Streptophyta > Magnoliopsida > Asparagales > Asparagaceae > Asparagus > Asparagus officinalis. Next base: position 324,674 of record NW_017972435.1, on the reverse strand, counting down.
CTCCTTGCTGGTTTCTTGATGCTATGGTTGAAGCGGTGTGTCGTGCCGATGAAGCCAGCTGAATCAATCTTGGTGGAGGTCGTCTACCCAGCCGTTCTCCTGGCTCACGGAAGACCTCTAGATCTTCTTTCTGCAATGACAGGTTGCTTGCAGAGAGGCTTGCGGGATTTGATCTCTGAACTCCTTGATGTCAAGGAGATAAATGTTGCCGGAAGGAAAGTTTGGAAAACTTCCCAACCTCGCACACCAATGCCCTACACTTATTTAGTAGCTTGGTTTGTGCTGCACTGTCCCTCTTTGATGCGGGGGATTATACATAATAATGAGACCTCTATTCCTTTCGTGCAACGGCTTGAGCCAGCCACATGGACGACTGCATACATAGTCCGGGCTAGGCAACTTTTGTCTTCAGAAGCCAATTATGATCTCTTTTGCTGACGCTCTTGCTTTGATGGGGCTGAAGAAGAAGTCCCCAAGTTTGGTGACGTAGTCTTTGATGGGTCCTCGCTTTTAAATACAGGGACTTTCCAGTGGCTTCTCACTATCAGAGTGGGTTACCTGGTTTTCAGGATAGGTGAAAGATGCATAATTGAGCCTTACGTTCCTTCACGTTTTGCCCGACAGTTCGGGTATGACCAGCTTTACATTGGTAACCCTAATCCACAATTAGCTCACATCGGGAATATGTATGAAGGAGCTCGTGCTTGGCATTTCTTTATTGCTCGAGGAACTCATGCGCAGTTTACTCTGCCTAATCTGCCACCTAATTGTTCCACCGTAGCAGATTTCCGCAACTGGTTTGATAAAGCTTCTCTAATCCCAGAATATGACATTTATACTTCATGTATAAACGAAATCCGAGAACTTTATAAATCAAGAAGTGGTTCCGGCAGGACTCGACTACCAGGGATAGAGGATTATAAAAGGGTTAATTACTTTCTGCGACGATCTCTTCAAGGGCTTTTGCGACGAGCTTGTCGCTGCTGACAAGATTAGGCGAGAGCTTGCAGAAGCAGCACAAAATGAAGAGGGGCTCAAGAGCAAGATAACAGAGGAAGTTAAAAAGGCTCGTGAGGAAAAAATATTAGCGCTGAAATCTAAACTCAAGTCTTTTAGACTGATGAGCCCCGATGTTTAGGACTTGGATTGCTTTTTAGCTAGGGAATAATTTTGTATCATTTTTATTTCGATTGTCTTCATTTTGTATTCAAATTAACAATATTGACTGAAAATGATATCATTTCGCCTTTCCTCATCACTTTTGTTGAAATATGATTCAGGACAATGAAAAGCAAAGCAAGTGCCATGAGTATAGTGTTAACTTGGCATGAAATCGAAATTCTCTTTATTAGAATAATTCTAGAAAATTTTAATCGTTAGAGATTTAATGTTAACATGACGAAATACAAGACTGAAGTACACTATAAATAGGCAACCCCCAGCCTGATTTAGCTAGGGTTTAGGGGGCTACATGATTTACGGGAAGTATCTCTTAAGGAACTTCCCATTGATTGGCATCATGAGCCTATCTCCTTTTTGATTGATGAGCCGATAAGCTCCATTTGAATAGACTGATTCTATTACGAAGGGCCCTTCCCATTTAGGATTGAATTTCCCCTTGGTTTTGTGGGTCATTACCATGGGTCGTCTGTTGGCCAAAACTAAGTCGCCTTTCTTAAAAGTCTGTTCCTTGACCTTTTTGTTGTAGGCTTTGGAAATACGGGCTTGATACAACTCGATCTGTTGCTGAGCTTGAAGTCGTTTTTCATCTAAGGCTTCAAGTTCTTGTAGACATCGTTGATGCTTTTCTTCTTCTGTTAGTCCCGTTGTAATAGCAACTCTCAGAGAAGGGATCTGGATTTCCAATGGCAGTACAGCCTCACAGCCGTATACCAAAGAGAATGGCATGGCCCTTGTAGGGGTCCTCACCGTTGTGCGGTAAGCCCATAGACATTCACCAAGTCTTTCGTCCCAATCGCGTCGGCTCTTGGAAACAAACTTTTTGAGAAGCTTCACTATGGTTTTATTGAAGGCTTCTGCAAGACCATTTGCTGGCGGATAATAAGCCGTAGATGCAACACTTTGGATTCTGAATTTATCACAAAATCTCTGAAACCCAAAGCTGACGAATTGTGTCCCGTTGTCGTGAACTATTCGTCTTAGGACTCCAAAGCGATAGATGACGTGATGTTTGATGAACTTGATCACGTTTGAAGTCTTGACTTCTTTCAGTGGGATGGCCTCCGCCCACTTAGAGAAATAGTCGGTCACGGCTAGAATGAACCAGTGTCCTTTGGGCGTCGGAGGGGAGATCGGTCCGACGATATCCATGCCCCACATTTCGAATGGCCAAGTCGCCGATGTGGGGTGTAAGTTCACCGGTGCTTGGTGGATAAAATCTCCATGAATTTGGCATGCGTGACAACGTTTAGCGTAGTCAACCGCGTCTGAAAACATCTTCGGCCAATAATAGCCGATGCGTCGGAGGCGATCTCCTAACTTAGCTCCAGGCTGATGAGCTCCGCACATTCCGCCGTGAGCTTCCTTGAGGGCCTCTTTCGCTTCCTTCCGAGAGAGGCATCGAAGTAAAACTCCATCATACGATTTGCGATACAGGACTTGAGAAACTGCATCGTAATAGAATCGGAGGGCTTTTCGTTTGATTGCAGCCGCTTCCTTAGCGTCCTCAGGTAGAATTCCATATAAGGCATAGTCAATGTATGGGAATCGCCAATCTCTAGATTCGAATTCCATAAATGCCGTACAGACTTCTCCCGACATCGTCTCGTCTGCCTCTGTAGGAATCTTGGAAAAGTATAGCTTACGTCCCATGACCGGAATCGTTGTTTCGACCTCTGGTGGCAAGGCCAGGGAAGTTGCCAAAGAGGCTAAAGCATCGGCATATGCATTCTGAGCTCTTGGCACGTATTCGATAAAGAAGCCTTCAAACTTTTGAGCCTGCTCTAGCACTGCGAAGTAATATGGGATCAAATCCTCATGACGTACTTCATATTCTCCTCGGACTTGATTAACGATGAACTGAGAGTCACCGTAAGCCTCGAGGTGCTGAATATTAAGTTCTTCAGCACATTGCATTCCTAATAGCAGAGCATTATACTCGGCTACGTTGTTGGTGCAAGGTTCGATTAAAGAGAATCCCCTTGGGATTACGTGGCCGTTCGGAGAGATTAACACTACTCCTACTCCCGCGGTGATTGCTCCATGAGGATTTGCTCTGGATGCACCGTCGAAGAATAACTTCCACACTTGCGTAGCTTCTTGGGTAGCGCAAGCTTCAGCAACCTCGTCAGGCAATTCCTCATACAACTTAGACGTTCCCGATACTGGATGATCGGCTAAGAAGTCTGCCAGTGCTTGGCCCTTGACCGCCTTTTGAGGCATGAACTGCATGTCGTATTGCGACAAGAGAATGGCCCATTTTGCAAGCCGGCAATTTAGAGATGATGGTTTTGTCATCAGAACTCTCAAAGGATTTACCTTAGAGATGACCTGAATGGTCTGTCCAACTAGGTAATGTCGCATCTTTTGGATTGCGAATACCAAGGCGAGACATTCTTTTTCGACCGGATTGTACCGGTGTTCAGCTCCCATCATAGTCCTGCTCAGGTAATAGATGGCTTGCTCTTGACCTTGATCATTGTTCTGGGCCAACAACGCGCCAAGATAATGATCCATGGCCCTCACATATAACAGGAATGATTTTCCTGATATCGGGGCCACGAGAACTGGCGGTTGAGTTAAATATCTCTTAATCTCCTCGAATGCTCTTTGACACTCTGCATCCCAAACAAAGGATATTCCTTTCTTCATAAGCTTAGAGAAAGGTTGGCAGCGCCCTGAAAGATTTGATATGAATCTTCGAATGTAGGCCAGTCTGCCTTGCAAACCTCTGAGCTCTTTGAGATTCTTCGGAGGTGGCATGACTTGGATGGTACGCACTTTTTCTGGGTCAAGAGAGATTCCTTTGGAAGTAACGATAAATCCCAGGAATTTTCCACTTGAAACTCCGAGGAATGATTTTGTCGGATTCATCTTCAGCTGATGTGCTCGCATGATTTCGAACATTGTCTTCAGATCCATAAGATGATCTTCTTTACATTGGCTCTTTACTGCTATGTCAGTAACGTAGCACTCGATCTTCTTTCGTAGGTGTTCGTGAAAGATTGTGTTCATTGCACGTTGATAAGTCGCACCTGCATTTTTCAGGCCGAAGGGCATCACTGTGTAGCAATACACCCCAAGTGGTGTTCTAAAAGCAGTATGTTTTTCGTCGTCCGGGTGCATCTTGATCTGATTGTACCCGGAGAATCTGTCCATAAAAGACATCCTTTTATATCCGCAAGTATTATCGATGATGACATCAGTGATAGGAAGAGGAAACTCGTCTTTTGGACAAGCTGCGTTAAGATCGCGGAAATCAATGCATATCTGGACTTTACCGTTCTTCTTGGGAACTAGAACAATGTTGGCCACCCAGTCAGGGTGTTGTTCTTCCCTAACAAAACCTGAGTCTATAAGCTTTTTAACTTCTGACTCAATTGATTCCATGATCTCTGGACGAAACCTGCGTTGTTGTTGTTTAACGGGTTTTACATCCGGATCGATGTTGAGATGGTGCATGGCCACCTTCGGAGGCCAGGCATATCTTTATAATTCCAAGCGAAGACATCTATATATTCTCGGATGAGAGATATAAGGTCTTCCTTCTCGGATGATGATAGGTCTTCAGCTATAAAGATAGGCTTGGGGTCAGACTCATCTCCCATGTTGACCTGGATCACCTTATCTTCAGTGGGTGGTTCGCGTTGTTCGAAGCGCATATCCCACAGAATGTTAAGACGTTTGATCCAAGGATCGTTGGTTGACTCGATTAACTCTTCGTCACCCCCTGCATCTTCGTCGGGGTGACTAGTTGAAGCCATGTTCACAGTCAAACTCTTAAAGAAGGGTCCGACGCTGACGTCAGATTCCCAAGAAGAAGTTCCGGATGAGTGATCCTGACGCAGATAATTACTGATTTCATTTTCTGAGGCAGGAGGAGTTGTGACATAACCTAAACCACTTCTGGTTTTGTGGTAATAATCTTGAGGTTTTCCTTCAGGGGCTAGAGACATTCGGACTGGGGTTCGTCTGCCCTTCCCGAAGTTCAGACCCTGTTTTTCATTAAAATTCTTCTGTACGTCTTCTGCTTCTTCATCTGAAGCAAAGAATGACTTGATAGGCAACGTAAGTGATGCCTCTGTGCACAATGTGTGCCATGGGTTAGTACCTGCATTAGAATCATTCTCTACTGATTTATTTTTACAGGGCACATCAGGCAAGTACGCTAAAAGAAAATCTTCATTAATGCACCATTCACCCTCGCTCGGTACATTATTATTACTCTCATCCTGACCCATTACATCTAAGTTCAATTCCCAGGGACAATCTTCTTCAGGATCTGTCTCGACATCAGCTTCATTGCCACTGTCAACATCTTCTTTCTCCTGAGATTCCAAGTAGAAAACAGAGTCGGTGTGAAAGTTTTCTACCCCTCAGAAAGGATATTTTTCCGCAATCAGGGTTCGCACTTCTCCCTCATCATTGGCATATTTCATGACCTGATGTAGGGTAGACGGGATAATGCGGTTCGCATGTATCCACGGTCGTCCTAACAAGAAATTGTAGGAAGTGTCCGCGTCTATGATGTAGCATGTCACCTCGGACTTGAGATCTCCAATTTGGCATCTGAGTTTGATCTTCCCTAGGGGTCGAGTGCTATTTGCATTGAACCCGAAGATGGTGGTCTGGGTAGTGTGCAACCTGTGCATAGGGATCCCTAAGACCTGCATGACCCTGTAAGGCATAATGCTGAGTGCGGAGCCCGGGTCAACCTGGACACGACTGATTTCAGAAGATCCGATATACCCTGTGTAGTACAGTGGTCGGTCACTTCTTGCCGCTTGCAGACATTGCCGACAAGTTTGATCTTCCGAAGCTTCAGGAATTGGAATGACTTGGGTGATGAAGCTCTCTGTATTCTTCAATGCCTCAATGAGAGCTTCCTTGGTGGTTTTGGACAACCTTAAGAGCTCATATAGCATAATTCTGGCCGGTATGTTGGCCAACTGTGCCATGACATTGAATTGGAAGGGATTGCTCGACTCCCCGGATTCCTGGTGGAGATTTCTGTTAAACCGAAGCTCTTTTTGTTTCCCTTTATCGGTGGGCTTCTTTGGTACAGAACCCCCAGCGTCTTGGGGCTGTTCCTCAACTTCTTGAGCATTCTGACCGTAGTCTTTCAAGTAAGTCTTTCCAGACCGAGTGCCAGGGTTGTCTCCTGGGTATGCAGCCAGGACAATCCTTTCTTCCTCCGAATCCGTGAGGGTCTTGAGGTGATCATCGTTCTCAGTAATGGAGGGGCTAATCATGTTGGAAGACTTAGCCTTGCCTCCTTTCTTCTTGGACGAGGTATTCGTCCATTGTTGGTCTCCCACTAAATCCGGATGTACCCACATGATTTCTCCTTTCGAAGTGATGAGGGGTATCAACCCCTTGTCTTTCTGACTTTGCAAGTCAGTATTCTTCAGGCGCATTTCTCCCTTGTGGATGGGGACAACACCATCTGCGGTCGTCACCGGAGGGAAGTCACCGAACTGGACTGCTATCATGTTGGTAGAGACAGTTTTTGCTCAGGTTTCAGAGTAAGCACTTTGGCGTCCACCAAATTCTGGAGGATATCCTTAAAGATGTAACATCTTCTGGTAGGATGCCCCAGAAACCTGTGATAACGGCAGTAATTAGGGTCATCTACCTTCCATGTCTCCTCTGGCTTCCTAATTTCAGGAAGCTGTAACTTGTTGTTCTTCCGCAGTAGCTGGAACAAGGTGTCCATGTGCTCCTCCTTGAAGGAATACTGTTTGGGCACTTTTTGCTTATTGGGTGCTTTGCCTTGCTTCGTGGGCGGTGGTACTTGAGAGTAGTCGGCTGCTAGGGTCTCTTTTCCCTTAGACCGCTGAGCGTTGTTCTGGTTGCGTTGCTGTTGCTGTTGCTGTTGCGGCTTGGGTTGTGCAGCTTCCTCGGCTTTCACCCGAGCTACGATCTCTTCAGCTTGTTCTCCTTGCGAAACAAGTTGTCTCCAGGAGCGACACTCCGCTACCCCCATCTGGGCAAGGAGCTGAGTCTGCAAGTTGTGCCTGCAAGTTTCAACCAGGGTTGACTGAGTCATACCTGAGGGGCATCGCAATGCCATGCTACGGAATCTCTCCACGTAGGCCTTGATGGATTCTCCCTTCCTCTGCTTGGTGGCGAGAAGAGTTGGAACAGAAACTTCCGTATCGTCCTCAAAGAACCTAGCCAAGAAACTTCCGTATCGTCCACAAGTTTCAACCAGGGTTGACTGAGTCATACCAGGGTTGACTTGTGGTGTGCGTTTTGATGTTAAAACAGACCCTTGCGGGTCTTGTTTTGGTTGAACGCACGCTTGAGGTGTGCGTTTTGAAACAGACCCCTGAGGGTCATTCTTTGTTTGAACGCACACTTGTGATGTGCGTTTGGTTGATGACCCAGACCCCTGAGGGTCGGGTTTTGATTGAACGCACCCCTGTGGTGTGCGTTTAGATGATTGAACAGACCCCTGGGGGTCTTGTTTTGGATGAACGCACCCTTGTGGTGTGCGTTTGGTTGTTTGAACAGACCCTTGAGGGTCTTGTTCTGACTGAACGCACGGCGTGCGTTTGAATCATTGAACGTGCTTTTGGAGGTCACGTTTTGGGACGCACTCTTGAGGTGTGCGTCTATGTTGAACAATGCACCACTGAGGGTCGCGTTTGAGTTGGATAACCCGAGGCTCATAGTCGGGTTCATTGCCACGAAGTGTGCGTTCTGGAGCAGAAACGCACAGTTCAGGCACAGGTTCAGAAACACAGTCTTTGCGTTGGGCCGTAGCTCGGCTATTCCGCAAGTATGCTCGCCGTAAGGATCTTCTCCTTCGTCGAGCAGCATTTTTCTTGGCCTGTTTCAAGGCCTTGGCCGCGGCATCGTCGGCGTTGGTTGGGTTTTCCTCCGACATAGGTCTTTTCTGACCTATTATTTGCCGTAGTGATATGGGGGAGGAATCTTCAACTCGCAGAGCGAGTTTTAGGTCTTGGCCAAAGGAGAGGGCTTTCTTTGGCATCTCAGCAGTAGTGATGACCTCCTTAGAGGTCTTGTGGGTATCACGCCTAGCTTTAGGGCTAAGCGACCCAGAGGAGAGGACCTCCTCATATTTGGCTTGGTCAAACTCTACGACGAGAGTTTCGACGGTGGTTTTGACGATCCGACCGTTCTATCTCACGAAACCGATTGAATTGCTTGATGAATTCGGTTTAGAACTCTTGACGAGTATAAAGAACTCTTGACGAGTGCAAAGAACTCTGAACGAGTTAAGAACTCAGACAAGAGTTGTTGAAAACCGAATGTTTGGTTTGATGTGATTAACTTGTGTTGCAAGTTAATTAAGAACTCTTGATGAGTTTAAGGACTCAGAATGAGTTGAAACTCTGTAACAGAGTTGTTGGAACCGAAGATTCGGTTAATTGCCAAGTGGATTATGCCGTTGATGAAGAAATCCTCCGGGATTCGATTAACTGATCGTTGATCAGTTCTTTGATCCTCAAAAGATCTTCTTCTTCGTACTGTTGAACTGCTGAGATTTGTTGACCTTAGGCGGTTTTTGATGCCAGCTCACCTCAACCCTATGCGGTTTTTCTGCTAGAAACCAATCAACCCCTTACTCGGTTGAGTAAGTCGGTTATTTATAGGGGGATTAGGGGTGTAACCAACCCCTAAATCCGCTCCTAAGTGGGCGAAGATCCCTCTGAACATGGGATAACGGTTTTGAGGCCGTTCGGCTTGCGTTTGAACAAGTCAAAACGTCTCAGTTGGCGTTCTGGGCTTTAACTCTGCGTCCAAGGCTTGAGACGCAGAGTTAAATCTCTGTTAGAGATTTGAGACGCACAGGCCGCATGCGTTCTGGAATTGGAAACGCACAGGTCGCTGGTGCATTGAAGTTCAACCCTGTGTCCAGAGTTTGGGACACACAGTTGAGCCTGTTGAAGAATGCACGTTATGTGTGCGTTTAGTGCTTTAACTCTGCGTTGCAGAGTTAGATATTTGCTGGAGAACGCACAAGTTGTGTGCGTTTTGCAGAAGTGACCTTCTGCGTTTGATAGAGGTTGTTGACTTGTAACCTCGTCTATTATGACATTGCAAAGGCCATTGCTTATTGATCTTTGCCTGTTATAAGATATGAGAGTCGTCAGATTGTAACTCTCACCATCGATTGTGAAGGCCACTGAATAGGGTTTTCATCAGCTGTCGGAAGCGTCGTCGAATTGTAACTCTTCTCGATCTGTGTGAAAAATCTCCTATTTGCCCCTTTCGACTGTCGACCCGAAAGCTATTTGATTGTAGCTTTCGTTGTGAGAGCTTGACGGGAATCAACATCCATAGTGTTTTGAAGATGAATATTTGCCCACAGCTCTCTACCAAGCAACTCACCAACTAAGTCCAACCTTTTATTTCTGAAATCATTACACTGCTCATCAGCATCTCTAATAGTTGCTAATATAATATTAGTCATGCTGTTGTCGCAGCCATCAAAGCTGTGGGTGTGAATAAATTTTGAAAGAGAATTATTCGAGAAATAAGCTCTCATTGTTCCTATGCGCGACTCATTAGAGCAGCATTTTCAGAATATGACTACTCCAAATGAGAAGCCATCCCGCAAAAATCTCAGTGTTCCAGAGGCTTTTTACCGAAATATCAAAGCCCAACCCGAGACATTTCCGCAAGAAGCTTGCTGTTCAAGAGGATGAACTCCCTAAAGTCACCATCAACATGGTTGATAAAAGAAAGTCTAAGCGGTATTCAAGTGACTCAAATCCTGACTTTTCCCCGAGAGGAAAAGTCAATCCAAGAATGGCTCAACGGATGTCTCGACTCCAATTAGGAGCCATCAGACGCAGGGATTACAAGAGAATGCATGAAGGAATATCCTCGGAGGATGAACTTTCAGACACTTGTTCAGTCATTGCTTCTGATGATACAATGTCTAGCACGGGGCAAACCAGAGAAGTGCTCACAATCACCCCTGATTAGTTTTCTCAAATGCTTCAAGAAGCTCTAGCCAAACAACGTGAAGAAATTAGAGCTGAGATAAAGACGGAAATAGAGTTGCCTATTCAACAAATGAAAGAATTGCAAGCTCAACAGCCTCAACCTCCTGAGTCCAGTCAGCGAGCTAAATCCAGCCGCCGCACTCAGAATATTATAGATGACAGCGATCCAGAAGTGGACGAAGTTATTATGGTTGATACACCTCCCAATGACAATAACACTGGGGGTGGTTCAACGGATCCTCCCAACAATAATGTTGGGGGTGGTTCAATTGCACCTCTTAATAACACTGGAGGTGGCCTGATTATCTCTGCTCAACATCACTCAAAGAGAGATGAAGATGAGGATAAGAAAATGCAAGACCTTGAAAACAAAGTCAATGCTTTGATGTTTGCTCAGGAAGTCAAGAAGACGGGTATTCCGTGTCCATATTCAAGAGAATGGGATTTAATACCGTACCCAGCAAAATTCAATCTGATCAACTTCACACTGTTTGATGGGAACAGCTCGCCTATTCAGCACTTGATTTATTTCAAGTCTCATTTGAGCATGATCTCTGGAAACGAGGCTTTAATGGTCCGGTCATTCGTTGGCACCCTTCGTGGGCCCGCCTTCGATTGGTACCGACGTCTCAAGCCAGTGAGCATCAATTGCTCGGATAACATGGAAAGTTTATTCCTTAGTAATTTCTTCAAGGATGACACCGAAGTGTCAATCGGAACCCTTCTGGATGAGAAGCAAAGAGATGGAGAGTCAGTCGACAATTTTTTCAAGCGCTTCTGTAACAAAGTGATGGATTGCAGAGATCCTGTCACAGAGGAGTTCATCCTGCAGACATGCCACAACAATCTTTCCATCGACGTCCTGGAAGTCCTGGGGGTTGTGCCTTCAACCACTTGGAAAGAATTAAAACTTCGTAGAGAACAAGCTGAACACTTTCTTAAAAGAAAGAAAGCTGAGAGAAGCCAACTGACGATATCCCAATCGCTGTGAACGCAACTCTCGATCCGAAGTTCCAAAAAGAGTATTCTTTCAAAGATGATGAAACTCCAACCATCTTGAAATACCTCCTCGCCAATGACAAAATCGAGCTGCCACCTATTAAAGATCAGGAGGGAGCTAAGAGAATTACGGATCCGAACTACTGTGCGTACCATAGAAGGGTTCTTCATCCCACCAATGTTTGCTTTGGACTCAAAAATAAAATCCAAGCCTTAATTGACTCCGGCGTCATTACAGCGAAACAAGCTAAATAAAGACGACCTCTACTCCATTGGGTACACGAGTATAAACTATTTCCCCTAACTCCGAAGAGTATACGAGTATAAACTACTTCTCCATACACTCCAAAGGGTATACGAGTATAAACTGTTTCCCGAACCTCCGACCGATATAAGAGGTTAAAAATTGCTTCCAAATGTGATTAGACTCAGGTTCACCTAAAAGCTGGGGGTGGATATGAGGTTATCATGGCTGAATACGAAGACAGGAACCAAGACCTGATTCTATATCAAGAACAGCAACGTTGCTCACAAATAAAAAGTTTCTGAAAAAGTACTATCCCTAGTACATTCAGGGTAACCTATTTAACGGGAAGTTTCTGGAGAATACTATATATGGTATTTTTAAGGATAACCCAAAACTAATCGATTGTTCAAGGTGAAAACCAATCATCTGAATAATCCACCCTTAATCATGACAAAAAACAAAACTAATCGATTGTTCAAGGTGAAAACCAATCATCTGAATAATCCACCCTTAATCATGACAAAAAAATGATTAAGAACCTCCCGTTGTGGCTATTTAATCATGTCCAAAATGATTAAAACCCTTTCACTGTGATTTTTAGAGTACTCTTTCATTGAGATGAGATTCAATAACTTTATCAAGTCGATCTTCCCTCACAAAACTCTAAAATCATTCATCTGCTGCTTAATTGATTTCAATCGTCGGGATCAATTTTGCCAACTCCCACTGTGACTTTTGATTTCAATCGTCGGGATCAATTTTGCCAACTCCCACTGTGACTTTCCAAGCACTTTATCGTTGAGATGAGATTCAATGACCTCATTGGGTCGCCAACTCCCACTGTGACTTTCCAAGCACTTTATCGTTGAGATGAGATTCAATGACCTCATTGGGTCAGCCTTTCCTCACGAAACTCCTACGGTCTAATTGCGGAGTGCTTGATAATTCACAGTCCTCCACCATAAAATTCCTCACTCATCAAATTAACTGGGGTGGGTCCACCAAAATACTTTGTGGTTAAATCCACCTGAACTCCCGCCGTGTCCAAGCCTTTAACACTCCCACTGTTGAGCTCTGACACAACACCCAAAATTTTAATCCATGACAATTGGCAAATCTCCTTTCGTCACTGGTTACCAAAAACATCTTCTGAGTGATTTGTACAAAATCCATGACAATTGGCAAATCTCCTTTCGTCACTGGTTACCAAAAACATCTTCTGAGTGATTTGTACAAATCTACATTCCTACTGTTATTTGTACCTCAACTCCCTCCTTTTGCTTGGTCAAACCTTTAAACAGTTAGGACCAAAGCCAAAATATCTTCTCGATTCCTTCCATGAACGAGAAGTCCACAAATTGAACGATCAAACATTCCAACAGTTAGGATCGTCTCAAAACTCCTATTTGGTCAAACCTTTAAACAGTCAGGACCAAAACCAAAATCCCCTCTCGATTCCTTCCATGAACGAGAGGTCTACAAATCGAGCGATCAAACATTTAAACAGTTAGGATCGTCTCAAACCCCCATTTGGTCAAACCTTCCTACAGTTAGGACCAAAGCCAAAATCTCTTCTCGATTCCTTCCACGAACGAGAAGTCCGCAAATCGAGCGATCAAACCTTCCTACAGTTAGGATCGTCTTAAAACTCCCATTTGGTCAAACCTTCCTACAGTTAGGACCAAAGCCAAAATCTCTTCTCGATTCCTTCCACGAACAAGAAGTCTGCAAATCGATCGATCAAACCTTTAAACAGTTAGGATCGTCTCAAACCCCCACTTGGTCAAACCTTACTACAGTTAGGACCATAACCAGAATCTTCTCTCGATTCATTACACGAACGAGGGGTCCATTTTCAAGTTGAATAATCAAACCTTATGATAGTTAGGATTATTCAAACCTGTCCAGATTCTCTAAGTGGAGATCCCACTTTGAGTTTTCTTTACACCTGGAGATAGAATATAAAATTCTTCCTTTCTGATTTTTGGGTTTATCTCTACCAACAAAAAAGAGACTAGGAGATAGAATATAAAATTCTTCCTCTCCATCATCGAGTTCACCTCTACCAACAAAAAAAAGACCAAAATACTCCAATAGGTATACGAGTCTAAACTATTTCCCTAATCTCAACAGGAAGTTTCTGGAGAATATCACTCAGAATATTCTTAAGAATAACCTGAATACTCTAATAGGTACACGAGTCTAAACTGTTTCCCTACCCTCAATAGGAAGTTTCTGGAGAATATCACTTAGAATATTCTTAAGAATAACCTGGCTACCTCCCAACGAGTATATGAGGTTAACTATTTCTCAAAAACTCCAAAAAAATACATGAGTATAAATTGTGTTCTTATGAAGACTGATACAGTGATTAACAATCTAGTATCAATTTGATGACAAAAGTTGAATTCACAAGTACAAATTCCATCTTCGATTCAAGATCTCGACAACGGTCAAACGATAAACGTAGTACCGAAAGAATATTAGCTATTCTACAAGGAACTGAATAGACTAAGGGATGAAGAGATCAGGAGTTGAAACCATTTACGGATCCTTCTACACGATCTACTCAACCAAGTATTGAAGAGATCGTAAGTAAAATCTATCTTATCCAAAGTATCCCAGACTCCTCTATAAAAGAATGAGTCTAGAATACTTTGGAGGGGGTATCTGTAGGTGTCAAAAATGCTGAAAAATATCCAAATACAGTTCAAAAGGAGATCATCCAACGATCAAAAGAACACAAGGAACAGTGTAGACTGTCTCGGTACGCGAGACAGTGTTTACTGTCTCGCCGTGCGAGACAGTGTTTACTGAGACAACAAACACTGTCTCGGTCGTCGAGACAGCAAATGCTGTCTCGCGGGCACGTTTCCTCTAAAACTTTGTGTTTTTACTTGAACTGCTCCTGGAGGTTATAAATACCCCCCTAGGGTCATTACTGACGGGGGCTGAGCATTTTGGAGCAGACAGAGCAGAGTATTTGAGCTTCTAGCAATTCCTTGAGATTCGAGCTTTGACTTGATCTTAAGAAGAGTGATCGTCTTACTTTAATAAGATATTCACTTCAAATTCCTACTTCGATAAACGAAGGAAGAATCCCCAAAACCTTCACAATTCAATCAGAATCTGTGATTCGGTAGTCCACAGGTTAACGCACCCCCGGCACAGGCAAAGATTCCACGCAAGTAGCGATCCAAACAACGATCCTGCGTTTGTTTCTAAAAAGTTATAATTTTCCTTTTGTTGTGTAAAAGCAGTCTTATAAAAAGGCTTTTTTTTGAATTTGTTGTAATCGATCAAAGATATAATGAATTCCATAACAAAATCAACTTTTGACGAAAACAAGGAAGTTTGCCTCAATCCCCGTGCAAAGAACCAAGGTGATCCGTAATCTTCATCTTGAATCAGGAAAGATCCACGCTGCCATGGGACTTCACCAAAGGTACTGGATCAATTTGAACAAGAACAGAAGTGGACGAGGACTCAAAAATGTTCGCGGGAGGCCTAGGCTTGAGCTGGCTCGGCCATGGCGCGGGCCAACTTTGAGGTGGCTCGGCCCTAGCCGAGCCACCATGGCAGGCCTGGCCTTAGCCGCAGCCTTGGCTGGCTCGTAATTTTTGGGTGTCTCATGACTTATCTGAGTCAGTGTTTTGGATTTCGGCCTCCATTCTTGCCGTGATTTGGGTGGTTTCTTAGCCACCTTGTCCTCCTTCGTGTCTTATGCCTTTCGAGCTAAGGCATGAGCATGACACTTTTGGATGCTCTCCTCAAGAGTTGAACGAGTCCTTTTATTACGGACCTATTCGCTGGCCGATGGCTTGGAGGAGGGGTCATTTGCTTACTGTTGAGGCGCTCCCTGAACTTTAGATCTGCGTGATAACGGATCCTGTCAACTGGCTCCACGGCATTGGCAAGCTGACGTGCGATGCGTTGGTGTTGCCTCTGACGAGCCATCTTCGTCAGAATTAGCACGCCTTCGTTAAACAACTCATGGATTGAAGAGGAGTTGTTGTGATCTGAAATTCCGGCTTCCTTGGATGCTGGAGGAGCATTACGAGGGGAAGCCTTAATAACAATTAGGCGAGAGTCACCCCGAGTCTTCTTTGATGTTGATATCTTCCTGTACTTGCAGGACGAGGAAGATCTTGATGAGGATGATGAGAGGTATTCCTCAAACTTGGCCTGGTCGAACTCGTACTCGACCTCTTCATCAACCAGGATCTTGATTCGTGGTTGCGACACGATAGCCTCGGCAGAGAGGCTGTTGTCTCTCACTGTGGTCGCCAGCGTATTTACGTCGAAAGTTAGTTTATTTGTAGAATCCATTACAGGTTTATCGATTATAATGAATTCAAAAGAATTAATCTTTTTATAAGACTACTCGCTTATACAAATAATTTAAGAATTACAACTCTCTTTAACACACGCAGATGACGTTTATCACCCGCTGCTTGTGTGAGATCTTTGCCTATACCAGGGATGCGTTAGTCCGTAGACCGCCACAAATTAGATCCGGTTGACAGAATGAAAATTCAATGCTCTTGCTTCACAAAGAAAATAATCACAGAAGTAAATAATCTCGACCAAGCGAGATTACTACTCTTATCGAGATCAAAACCAAGTTTGATCCGGAGGAAAGGCGAATGGGCCTCAGATCTCTCAAACTCTCCCTCTTTATGCTGAAAAAATTCGCCAAGATTTGCTAGCCCTTTCAAAAATTCATGTATCACTCTTAAAGGGGCAACACCTTACCTAAATTTCAGATCCCTTGTGTATAGGACCCTAGGCTTGTATTTATAGGCTTCAGATGCAGTGTTTTAGGATAGGAATGGATGATTTGATCTCATTCTCAGTTAACAACCACTTAATCATGTTTAGAGATGATATCAAACAGTTGGGGAGGATCTAGAATGAAAAAATCCTGAGAAAACTATCGAAAAATGCATTTCGAGCGTTTTTGGGCGCGAGCCACCCTACGGTGGCTCGGAACTGTGCGAGCCACCCTATGGTGGCTCGGCCTTGGCCGAGTTGTTTTGATGTGACTCGGCCACCAGGGGCTTTTTCTCTTTGGACTTGTTCCACTGTTTTGCACATTTCGTCATTTTGTTGACTTGCTTCGTGCACTCGTTAGCTCTTTTACGACACCGGATAATCTCGTTTGACTCAGATAATGACGTTCATCGTATTCTCTTCATTTTGAGCTCTGCGTGAAAACCTATAGGTAATTTTTAACATCTACAGCAGCAGTTGGCAACCTATGAATAAGATGATACCAATATGTCGAAGCTCCAACACCAAAGCTAATGCTCGACAT
This sequence comes from Asparagus officinalis, assembly GCF_001876935.1. Lineage (NCBI taxonomy): Eukaryota > Viridiplantae > Streptophyta > Magnoliopsida > Asparagales > Asparagaceae > Asparagus > Asparagus officinalis. The sequence continues at coordinate 307,951 of NW_017972435.1, read as the reverse complement.
CAACCGCCGATCCTCCTCTAGCAAGGAACGACCCATCAAAATTGTCATCTTATTTTCTCTACAGCAGCAGTCAGCAACCGACATCAACCGCCGATCCTCCTCTCGCTGCCCTAATATTTTCTCTCCAATGAAGTGTCACAAACTTCCATGAGCTCGGTACAAACGTAGAAAAGAACCTCTACCAAAAATAGAACAACATGTTACCTTTCTGCCAATACACTTCCTCCATCTGTTATCGACTAGTAGGACTTCATACTAACAAGACTTGGTTAAAACCCACAAATGCCTAGAACAATCCCCAACATAGGAAACCAAATACCAATTTCCTCCTAATGATGCCTCCTTAGAAGGCCCCCAAATGCCTGAATGAACACCACCTAGAAGACTCCTCGCTCGGTAAATAGAAGTGCCAAACTCCACCTCGATCTCCTTGCTCATACCAATGTGCTCACAGAACTTCAAACTACAGGTCAAAACACTCCTCAACAATCCATGCATGACACCAATAATCGAATAACCCAGCCTCAACAAATACCACAGTCTAGCCAAATCCAAAAAAGTCATCAGCTCTCTACCAATCACCGTGCTTCCAATAAAATAGTACAAATTCTTCCTCCTGACGCCCTTCATCACAATCATGGACCCAAATGTATCCTTTAAAGATGCATTCTCTAAGGTCACCCTATAGCCTGCTGCCTCCAAAACTCTAAGTGAAATGACGTTCTTCTTCAACTGTAGAGCGAACCTCACTTTATCCAACTCCTAAATCACCCCGTCACACATCCTAATACGAACGGTACCAATACCACCAATATGACATTCATGATCATTATCCTTGAGCACGACATCTCCTCTTTTTAATTTCTGAAAGCCGGAGAACCAACCCCTCCTAGGACAAATATGGTAAGAAGCACCTGAATCTAACATCCACTCTGTAGAGTCGGAAACACAAACTGACGGTAGTGCAGGGTACGAATAGTCCAAAGAATCTGAATATGAATTGTCACCACTAGCCTTGGTGATATTCACCTCTGAAGCTTGAATAACTTTCCCTTTATTCTTCTCGACTCGATCTGTTAACTTTGGGCATTTGGCTTTCCAATGTCCATCCTCTTTACAAAACGCATACTGATTCTTACTAACTGTAGGATATGCCCCTCTAGACCGTGACCTTCTACCTCGGTTTGGACTCTTTGCTCTTGCGACCAATACCCCCGCTACTGGCTTAATTGAAGTTTCCTTATCCTTCTTCCGAAGCTGATAATTCACAAGTGCAGCGGTGACCTCACTATACGAAAGAGATGTTTTCCCATTAATAAGAGTAAGGATGAAGGTCTTATATTCCTCGTCGGGTAAGGAACTCAACAACAGCAACGTCTTGTCCTCATTGTCGGAGATCGTGCCCAAGTGGGACTTGAAGTAGATTAGATACTGAGTGGGCGAGCCCTTCTCGTCGAACGACGTGAAGTTGATCAGGTTGAACTTCATCGGATACTGGATCGAATCCCACTCTTTCGGGTAAGGACACAGAATGCCGGTCTTCTTTACCTCTCGAGTAGACATTAGAGCGTTAATTTTGCTCTCGAGGTCTTTCATCTTCTCGTCCTCGTCTGTATCATGTTTTGGACGATTTCTGAGAGGAACAATGTGGTCACCCCCGGCATTATTATCTTTGGCGGGATCACCCCTAGCATTTCGATCAACAGGGGGGTTATCAGTATTGATGTGTTCATCCACATCTGAATCGCTAGCTGTTTGGCTGAAATCGTCATGACGGCTGGACTCAACTATCTGATTCGACAAGGCTCGGATCTGTTGGTCGTGTATTTGTCTCATCTCCTGCATAGTCATTTCCATTTTGATTTTGAATGCTTGCTTCTGCTTGGCTAGAGCATCCTCAACCATTTTGGTTATTTCCTCAGTGTTAATCATAAACATTTCACGGGATTGTCCGGGACTGGATACGGTAGCCTCTGAAGCGACTGTCGAGCAGCGTCTGACACTTCATCGTCTGAGGATATTCATCTGCGTCTAGTAGTTCCCGCACGTAGCCGAGTCAGACGATGCGAAATAAGGGGGTCTGAACTTGAAGGTCGAGTCGATTTTCCCTTATCAACCTTGTTGGTGGTGACTGCAGGTTTTTCAGGCCCGACGGCTTCTAAGTGGAGCCGAGACATTAGTTTGGCTATCCCCGAATTGTTTCTTCTTCCTGGAGTGAAATTGGGGTTGGAGATATTTGAACTAATCAGAGACTTCCCCTTATCGACCACTCTGATAGTAACTGCTGGGAGTTCGTCATCTTGAACAACCGATCGTTTTTTGCGAAAATATCTTGATTTAGGCTTTGATGCTTCAGCGAAGATCCTCTCAAATACCGAGACCAACTATGGAATGGTCCTGGGGAAGCTACACGTTGATAATACTACCCTGATAATTTTGGTACACGGACAGTGAGAGTCCGCTTTCCGGGTACCTCTCTTTCGAGATTTATTCGTATCCCCAGCCCGATAGTACAACTCATCGACGTTGCGGTCAGAGTAACCTACCTTCTCTTTACATGAATTCTCAGGTACAATGTGTTCATCTGCTTGACGCATTTTTTTCTGAGTAAATAATGCCTTGTTGGCGTCTGTAGGAGTCACTCGTTTGGAATCACACTTTTCTGAGGGTAAAACCTTAACGAGCTCCTGGCCTTCTGTACGCATCCCCAAGCGAGCCGTTACAGGAATCAACTTGTTAGGAGGTCGCGCACGACCCCCGGTCTGGATGTTTGCTCGGGGTTCCTCCAACGGTCCCAAGCGTTCCTTAACAGGCGCATTGCCTCGATCTTCGGGTAGAGAACCAAGGAGATGCTTCAATGGAATTCTGGATTTGGAGAGATCCACGCTGTTGTAGGGCCTCACCGGAGGTGCGGGAGCAATAGAAGTGGGATCTAAAGTTGACGAAGGCTGGAGAGCAGCCTCGGATTTGGAATCAAATGATAGACACGATGGTGTCTCTTGGGTAGAGACATTATTTTTGCCTTCGGCACCCAAACCTACTTAGATCTTGGTGGTTTCTTGACCACCTCTTCCCGCTACAATTCTCGTGCCTTTCGCATAAGGATCTGGGCATGCGCAAGAAGTGTGTGGCGCTTCTGGATGCGCTTCTCGAGAGTCGAACGTGTTCGTTTGATCCGAACCCATTTGTAAATTGGAGGTTAGGAGGAAGATCCTGATGCTTGTTGTGGCGATAACTTAGCCACTTGGTGCTTTCTGAACTTCAAATCCGCTTGGTAACGGAGTCCGTCCACCTAATCCAAAGCCTTGGCGAATTGGCACATGAGGCGTTGGCGTTGCCTTTGATGTGCTCTCTTTGATAAAATTGACGCGGCTTCAGCAGCCGACTCCTTGATCGAGGAGGAGTTCAGATCTATAGATCTGGCTTTATTGGACGCTGGCGGATTATTACAAGGTGCAATTAAAGCAGCGGTAGTGGGGAGATCACCTTCTTGGGTCTTCAGATCTGAAGACCGACGGATCTTACAGGAGGAGGAGACCTTCCTGCACTTGTGAGCTGAGGTAGATCTATAATAGGAGGAGGAGGAGGAGAAGGAGACGTACTCCTCAAATTTCTGTTGGTCGAACTCGTATTCGACCTATTCAGCCACGTGGATCTTGATCATTAGCTGCGGCACGACAGCTTTGGCAGCGAAGCTGTTGGCTCCCACTGTGGTCGCCAGCTTGTTTGGGGAGAAAATTGATTTCTTTATTAAGGTACTCATTACAACTTCAGTCATTATAATAAAAATATAAAAAGATAGTCTTTTTATAAGACTTTTACACAATGAAAATACAATTCTCGTCAAATAGCGCAGAGATTGTTTATCGGTCTTCTGCGTGCGTGGGATCTTGGCCTGTGACGGGGACGTTGATATCCGTGGATCACCAAACGATCAGATCAGATTCAGAGCTTCGTCGATTCGCGAAGGAATCAAGAAGCAGAAGCGTTTATCTCGGCAATAGCGAAATAGTTGCTCTTCTTAAGATCACCGCAACGGGGTAATCTTAAGGGACGAACCGGGCTGCAGATCTGACGAACTCCTCTTCTTTATGCCAAAGAATCTGCTGAAGTCTCCTCCTCCTCTCTGAAATTCGTGGCTCTTCAGTCCTCAATCCGGCAGGGCTTCGCCAACGCTCGAGAATTCTAGATCTTAAAAAATGAAGGCCCTAGGGTTGTATTTATAGTCTTCAGGAGCCCTGTGTTTGGATAAGAACGACCGATTCCTTCTTATCTTCAGTTGAAACCACTTAACCAACATTATCAGATCAGTTAGAGCAAATCCAAGTGGTTAACGGTCGAAAAACGACTTCAAAACAGCAAAAACAGTATTCTGAGGGTTGCGGACACTTGTGAGTGTCTCGGCGTGGCCGAGACACTTACAAGTGTCTCGGCCAAGCCGAGACACTTTGAGGTATCTCGGGTATTTTGGCCATAACTTTCTCATATAACCTTCAAATGACCTGATTATAGATGCATTGGAAAGCTGATAAAGAGGTCTATAACTTTTATATTTTGAGTTTCTTTATATTCGAATCGGATCATGGCCAAAATCATCATTCTGTTCCCAGACACCAACACTGTCTCGGAGTTCTGAGATAGTTTGTACTATCTTTGATATTTTAGCTTTATCTTTCTCATATGATCTCCAAATGACCTGATCCAAGATTCATTATAAAGATAACGAGGAGATCTACAACTTTTGTGTTTTGAGTTTTTACATATTCGAATTGGATTATGGCCAAAATCACTCTACAAACTCCGAGACACTTGTGAGTGTCTCGGCCAATTCGAGACATCAATGGGTGTCTCGGTCAATCCGAGACACCTCTGGGTGTCTCAGCTTGGCCGAGACACCTTAGAGTGTCTTGGCCAAGCCGAGACACCTTTGGGTGTCTCGGGTTGGCCGAGACACCTCTGGGTGTCTCGCCGAGGTCCGGGACGTAGTCCTGCGCGTTCCGTCCGTTTTTGCCGTATCTTCGTCGTTCGAACTCGGAATCATGCGATTCAAGATGTGTTAGAAATTCGTCGAGAAGATCTACAAGCTCCAATGATTGAGTCATCTATGGAGTGGATAGGACATGGAAGGCATTTCGTCTTTTGTAAGTGATGCAGAGCTCCCGATCAGTTCGTTTCCTCGTTGTTCTGCAGTTCCGTTGCTTCACATAGTTCATTGACTCACTTCATGTGCTTGTCGACGTCAAATAAGCTTTTGTGACTCAGATAGCAACGTTCATCATCTTCTCTCGGTCTTAAGCCACGTGCGGGGACCTATAGGTAATTTTTGACGCCTACAGCGATCTACTCCTCTAATTAACCCAAGCGTAGCCCGAGCCCTGATACCACTTGTTGTGCACGGAAGCCAATTGTTATGCTTCGAGGAAAACCAAACGTCGAGAGAGAAGACCAAACAAACCAAAATAACGGCACAAACACAAACAACCAATTTTTATGTGGTTCGACAAGTTGTCTATGTCCACGGGGCAAGAAGGAGATGGAGTTTTCACTAATAGAGAAGAAGAGTACAAACTGAGATTACAAATCACTCAAACTCACCAATTAATCTCACCAACAAAGCTCTTAATCTCACAAACAAAACCCTAACCAATAGCTCCAGAAAATACCTCTTTTCTGTGCTCCAAATATCCTCACAACAGCTCCGCAAAAACCCTAAAATGTGTTGGTATTTATACTAAACACCAAATCAATTTAGAACAGGAAACTGCAAATTTGGGTCTGACCCGATACGCAGTCGACCACGGCGCTCAACTGCGACAAATGACAGAGCCCAAAAAACAACTGGAGGCTTCGGCAACTCTAAACTCTCCGGTTTGGATTACTGGACTGGCGGTCGACCGCGGCGGTCGACCGCACAAAGACGTGAATCAAGCCCATGGTTTGTGCACGAATACAGTCGACCGGCCTTGCACCGCGGTCGACCACACACCGCTAAAAAACCAATTCCTACTTCCAAAACCTATTCTAAACCAATTCCTTCGCCAAATCTACAGTAACTGTAGAGAAAAAGAAGATACAAACCTGTAGTGACCACAAATTGTCAAGTTATCGAACACGTAAATGAAATTCAGAGGGAAACAAAAAGACAGATGTACAATATGAGCATGTGGGAATGATGCAGCAAAAAGATTGCCACAAGTAGTTTATAACCTCATCATGCTGTACATGAAAGTTATCAATGAGATTACTTATGAATCTTCTTCTCATACGTCTTTTCTTTCTTACAAGACATAACTTTCCTTGAAAGTTTTGCTCCCACTGGATTTCTTCTATTAATATCCATTGGACTTCGATGATTTGGTTAATACACATATAATCAAAATGAACCAGGAAGTAATAAAGTTAATCATTTGCATAGTTGCTCGATCAATTTTATTTCATCTTCCCAGCAGGCTTATGTTATCCATCTCTCCTATCAACTCCTCTGCATTTCATTTACATATTCATAAGCAGAACATCTGGAATAACCAGTCACTTAATTCTTTGGTCTATTGGCATCTACCACAATGCTTTGAAACACTAACTTAAGAATTACAACAGTGTTGATCGAGGTTATTGTACATATTCATGGTCTGAGAAACCTCTGAAACCAAAGAGCTGAGCTCTTGGGATATCTCTCTAGGTTCTTGTAATCCACATAATATAAGCCAAACCTAAGTGTGTATCCAAATGACCATTCAAAGTTATCGAACAGTGACCACACGAAGTATCCTTTCACATTCACCCCTTCCCTGCAATATTACGAACTTCTTTTTTAAAATAATAGCACATGGCGTGAAAAAACCTTTTAAGCCTTCAATTGACAGTTACTCAGCATTTTGAATATTTGATATACCTGATAGCCTTATGTACTGCATGTAGATGTTGTCTGTGGTAGTCAATTCTTACGTCATCATTCAAGGCATTCTGTAATACTAGTGATGCATCGTTGGTCTCATCAACACCTATAAGAAATCAGCTTGTAAGATTTCTTCGAATCACGCAAATTGTTGAAGAGGGTAGTTATAGCTAATTACCATTCTCTGTAATGTAAACAACTGGGTTATCGTATTTGTTCTTGATGTATCGAAGGAGTTCTTTTAGTCCAGGAGGGTAGATGTAGAGCCAGTCCGAGGCAGCCTGTAATGCATTATCAAATCTTACTTACTGTATATATAAACCAGAGAAATTTATAGTGGAATGTTTAAGCAAGTTCTGTAACACCCCAAATACTAGTCCCATATCGCGAAACTATGAAGAGTTTGAGTGGTTTATAAAGTAAGTCCAAAGACTCAAGTATAGTATTGACTAGTCGATTTTGGCAGTGGTTTGAGCCAAACAACACGTGAGTCCCACGGCTTACACCGCGCCAACAGGTGTTAGTCTCGAGAGTGTAGACCAAACCTGGAATCAAATCAACAAAGAAAACTGGAAAAACCCAGTTCGGTTGACCGACAGACCCAGTCCGGTCGACCGAAGTGACGACAGGAAGCGAGCGTGAGAAGCTCGCTCTGTCGTTCGACCGACAAGGATGGTCCGGTCGATCGAAAAACCTTGTAAGAAATGAACGTTCTGGCCGATCGACCGACACGAAGACTCCGATCGACCGAAAACATGTACGAGCAGACCCTGTAAAATTGACTCTCTAGTTGGTTGACCGAAGCCCTTGGTCCGGTTGAACGATGTCGGGATTTTGAGTTTCCTAATTTGTTTTGGAATCCGTTTTGAGCTGGGATCCTATATATACCTAAACAATTTTAGGGTTATGTGAAAACACGTGAAAAAGAGAGTTTTGAGAGGATTCTTTCAGAGAGATCTCGGAGAGATAAAAACCTATTTGTGGGCATTGTAATCTTCTTCAAAATTAATCAAAGAATTGTGTGGTGTGACTCCTGAGGATGTAGACACATTGTCGAACCTCGTTATATCTGGTGTGTTCTTTCTTTTTTATCTTTCTTTCAATTTTTCTTTTATTTGCGGTGATTTTCCTACTTGCTAAACTCTTAGCACAAGGTCCGAAAAGGCACGAGTTCAATTAATTGTTTCGAATCCCCAACAACATGCTCGCAGGCCGGGGGCGTCATAAGTTCTCCGTTGCATTATGTTTCATAAACAACATAACTAATTGATGAAACATCTTATATGATCAAGAGATGTTTATGAGTAGTAGTAGCATTAGAGTTAGTTACTAAACTACTAAATTATCCTACATAGAGCCATAAATTAAATATCTGAATTGAAAAAGAGGAAAAAAAAGAAAAGAAAAAGATTGTTCGCAATTGTTTAGTTGAACAAAATTTTGTAAATCCCCTTCTCCAAAAAAATACGTTGACATATGCCACCAAAATTTATGCAATGGTTTCTAAGCGTTTTTTAATGAAGGAAAGCATGAAAGAGGTACACACAATATAGACTGGCCATCTTCAACGTATGTCGTGCTTTTTACACCTTGCAAGTTGAGTACTGTCAAACGCGCCCAACCAACGCTTAAGCATGTGTCAATTAATGATTTTCAAATTTATTTTTAATTGGTTTATAATTCTTTGGATTTAGCTGATGGTTTTAATTTTTAAATGATAGCAAACAAAAAATTTACCTTAGGACCAATGGGAATCCCATGTCGCACACCTGTTCAATGGAAATTCAGGGCCTTAATTAAGATCTTCATTACTTCATAAAAAGTAAATGAGAACTAGCTTTATCAAACTTGTACTTTAAATTTTCTAGGAATAAACAATTAGAAACCTTACATCTTTCCCCTCCTTTACCGCTTTCTGTAAATAAAATATCGGTTTTTCTATAGAGTGCCCATAAACACTCTATAAGTGAGGAGAAAGATAGAAAGAAATGAATGAGGAGGGGATGTCCCATGATTTGCATTGGGATCCCCTTCTTATTCATTTCTCTCTATCTCTCTCCTCTCTTATAGAGTGCTCATGGACACTCTATAGAAAAACCGATAAAATATATATAGCAACGTTTATGATCCAGAAGAGTTCAGATTCTTTGATACTTTTTATAAAATATCCTTGAATAGCTGCCGTCAACGTTGTGCGTGTAGAGGACCGTTTTCTTTTTCAAAGGAATATTGCAATAAGGGGCTGTTTGGTTCGCTATTATAAGGGGTGGAAAACTCAGAAAACCCCTCCACGTCAGATTTTTAGCCCTTCACGTCAGCTTTTTTGTTTCCGTCCATTTCTTTGTGCCGCTTTGGTTCGCTCGAATGGAAGAGAGAAAACTCTGCTGAAATCGCCGCCAACTAAGATTTTTTTCCCTCTCCGATTTCCTTCCCCAACCAAGTGAAATTGATAAAAACTCTGCCACGTCAGATTTTTTTCCTTCTCTGCTTTGTTTACAAAAGTTTTCCTTTTTTTTATGCGAACCAAACACAAGAAAAATAAATACATTGGTTTCCCACCATTTTTTATGTGCGAACCAAAGCAAAACAATCTATTTCTTGGAAAAGTTTGAAAAACTCAAAACTTGTGTTTCTTTACATGGAATTGCATTTCTCTATATCAAGGAAACGAACCAAACTGCCCCTAAAAGAGAAATCTAAAGTTTTGTAGCTGAAGAGTTTATTAGGTTATTCGAAGTTGTTATTGAGGCTTTGCCGTAGAATCATCAAGGAAAAATCAGTTAGAGGACTCAAGAGTCATGAAAACCCTATAAATTTCTTTCAAATCACAAGTTTCACAAACAAAGAGAAATTAAAGAGAAATTGAGTCAGAAATAAAGGGGAAAACGTCGGAACAGAGGAAGGAGGAAGAAGGTATAAGCTTATAAAGGTGAGTTTTAATGGATTTAATTTGTTTTGGTTTCATGGAAAAAAAGAAGAGAGGTAGTAATACTTTCTACGGCTATCGACATCATCTCCGGCGACGTCTGAGGACCTTTGTCCATCCCGTAGCCGTGGGCTTCACTTGCGATGGCCACCATGGTCATTTAACCCACTCAAAGCTTTTTGGATTAGATTACACAAAGGATACATATCAAAGGAAGAAGAAAAGGGGGAAAAAATTAATATTAGCCCCTCTCCCAAGTTCTGCTTTAAAAAAAGGGGAGAAATTTTCAGAAAGTCTCTCATTACATTCACACCTAGAATAGTTTATGTTTTTATGTTTATAGGTTTGATCGAGGAGTAGATTTGAGTATAGTTCTCCAAAAGTATTAAAAAATTCTGAATATGAGTAGATTTCTTATCGTTAGTTATTTTTTAAAAAAATTTGGTATAAAAATAGTCTATCATATATAGCAATCTTATTTCAGTAAAGATAAATTGTTGGATCAAACATGTTATTTTTGTTTCAATCATAAAAAAATTTATACAAAACTTGATAATGAGTAGTTATTTATCTTTAACAAGATAAATATTATATAGTATGCAAACTATTAAAAATATGTTTTAAAGTTGTTGTTCTTACAACATCTACTAAAAAGATGTACGTTTGATAAATATAGTTTAATTAGTATAGATTCATAAACATTCTATTTCATGAAATTGAGAAAAGATTGCAAAGTGTTTAAGCATTTACATTGTTTTTTGTACAAGTGGAAATTGCAAGTGATGTTTTGAGTAAAAAGAATTTGTATAAATGTTTAAAATCCTTAGAAGTCCACTATAGAGTGAAACTATTGATGATGGGTAACCAAACAGTCAATATATATCCGAGTGAGATTGATTAGGGGTCGCTCACTTCTCCGAATATCTGATCTTGAGTTTAGTAGCTTTTAGCATGCACAAATAACAACTCTTGAGAGGATCAAGCATGGTACCCCATTGTACCTTCGACGATCAAGTCAGCTAGTGAATTTTGAGTGAGAAAATGAAGAACTATGTGAGTTCTTTTGTGTAGTGCAGTATAATTAGCAGATATTGCTTATCAGTAAAAGATCAAAAATCAGATGCCCCCCTAAAAAGTCGTCAGATCATATTGAAAGAAGATCAAGATCCAAAAAAGGTCCTTCCTCGTGTAAAGAATAGTACCTCTATTTGTAGTGGTGATGAAACAGGTAGAATCATTACTTTGGCCGAGCACAAGATGGTTGTAAGTAGGTATGGGCTGGCGGTTGTGTCAGCACCTACTTTACATGTGCCTGGTGATGAGTGGAGGAAAGATCACCTCAGCATTAAGTGAGAAGTGATCAGAGGCATGGTCGTCCTGTCGTGGTTCGATGAGTCATGAAGACTGTCGAGGCTAGATGTATGATACGCCTGCCAAGCATTAAATGTGACACCGACGTGCTGTCAGTGAGAGAGGCTCAAGGCTAAAGTCGTTATTTAGCTTGGTCAAGAAGTAACACCTTTCGAGTCGGCCTCACGAGGTGTCGAGTAGCTGGTCGAGTGGGCTCGTTGCGAGTCGTCTTCGACAAGAGGATTGACAAATACCGCCCTTCGAGTCGACCTAAGAAGATGTCGACTTGACGGGTCGTCTACGTCGGGATCCTTGGTTGCTTTGACCATCAATCTGGTTTGAGTGGTTCATGTAGGGGGACACCTGTCCGTTGTTGGCAAAGATCCGTACTTTGGTGACTGAAAACACTGTAACAGAAGTGATTTGTTTAAGCCTATCATATGGTATAGATTGTATTGACTAGTGTTAAAGTGGATTTTTTGGCAAAAAGTAAAGTGAAATTTGGGGAACCTATAGTAGTGTTAGGTACATTCTATCCTCGAGTTGACCTATAGTGATTCGATGCGTATTCTCATGCTACTAAGCTGCAATTTTCATAGCCTTACTGTGATAACTGAGGAAGTTTGTAAATGTGAATTTAAATCTATAATTATAGTTTTAAAAGTATTTAGTACTCAATTTATATTGTTTCTTAAAATTTGTGAATATTCTTTCATGACACTATCACATGCTATTCATGAAAGTTTCTCTTGTTCAAAAATATATTCCTCAAATTTGTTCTCTTTGATAATAGGTATTTATATTTAATATTGAAGATCTTTTATAAACTTGTCTGGTCAGTTATTGATAAGTTACATGCCCAATGAGTATAATCTCACCCTAATATTTTCAAACTTTTTCATATGAGAATTACACGACTTTATCTATGGATTGAAATTTTGGAGATATGAGCAGGATCTAGTAGAGTGTGTTGATGCTGAAAGTTTATAATTATTTTAAGAAAAGTATTTGGGTTTATATAATAAGAGTTTTTTGACTCACTAGGGTGATCTTATTATGATGTAGATTTGCTCTGAGACTTCTATGTATCAATAGAATTTCCTTTAAAGTGAAGTTTTATTTGAATTATGGAAGTGAACCGCAGGCTAGATACATGTTTTACACATGTCACCATTGTCATCCATCCTAAATTATGCTGTGCATCTAGTAGCGTGACAAGCTGTGATATAAGAGCTTAGGTTAAGATGTCCTAAGCTTAGAAGTTTGTAGTTAATAATGTTTAGACATAAGTTTTAGAGTTGTTTTTAGTGATCATTGACATATAACAGCATGAGCACTCTTTCAACTTGGAAAAGTGATTTGCACTAGACTTCAAGGCAAATGCTTGGTAGTTGAAGTGCACATAGATCTAGTTCTAGAGGGAATCAAATGGATACAAATGCTATGTTGCAGGTGATACAAAATCTCACCATTGTGATGCAAAATTAGCGACAACAAATTAATCAACAATAAAACCTCGTGACAATGATCATCCACGAATATGAAGTGGTATGACGGAGTTTAAGAGGCTAACACCCTGTACCTTTGAAGGAAGTGTTGATCCTATGGTAGCTGAAGATAGGATTACAGAGTTAGAGAAAGCCTTTACTTACATGAAGTATCTTGATGGAGAAAATGTGGCTTATGCAATCCATACATTGAAGGGACATGCAAATGGCTACTGGCAAATGCAGTAAAGGATTCTGGGAGATGGTACTAACCATATATCTTGCAACGAGCTCAAGAAAATCTTCTATGAGAAGTATCTTCCAAAGACTATTCGCTAGCAGAAGGAGAAAGAATTCCATAAGCTGAAGCAAAATGATAAGATTGTAGTTTAGTACAAGGAAGAATTCACTTATTTGTCCAAGGTTGCACTCTAGTTTGTTGCAACCAAAGAAAGTAGTTTCAAGGAGGTCTACAACCTGAGATAATGTTTCAAGTGAGCTTGTTTGAACTTTTCACTTACGTCATGGTACTAAAGAAAGCTTTTGTGATTGAGAAGGAAAGAAAAGAAAATTTCTCAGTTGATGGGTACAAGAATAATGATATAAAGAAGGGGTTCGGATTGGATGGATATGGAGGTAATAACAAGAACTAGTAAAACAAAAGCCAACATATGGATTTAAAAGGAAAGCAGACTATGAACCAAAAGTCAATGAGATACACCATTTGTGAGAAGTCTAACCATGATGTGAAAAATTGTTGGAGGGTGATTGGTGCTTGCCTAAGGTGTGGCCAAAAGGATTACAAGATTGCAGATTGACCAAAGTTGAATGAAACTTTGACTCGTAAGGCACCTTAAAGTGACTAGCATCATCAAGGTAAGGCTCAAGTTTACTCTCTAATCGATCAAGAGGCTTAGGTAAATAATGATGTGGTGTCAGTTATCGTACCTTTATATTCTTCTTTTGTTTAAGTAATCTTTGATTCTGGAGCTTCACATTCTTTTATTGCTGCATAGTTTGTTAGAAAGCAAGATTTTTCATATGATACACTAAAGCATAAAATGCATGTTAACACACTAGGTGATAACATATTGATATCTAATAAGTATTGCAAAAGTAAGATAAAGATAATAGATAGGGAGCTTCCGACGGAATTGATCATTCTTGATATGCTTGATTAGAGCATATTCTAGGGATGGATTGATTATCTAGAAATTATGTATCTATTTTGTGTCGAGAGAAGAATGTGGTGTTTAAAATTCTTGATCAATTGGAATTTTGCTTGGAGAGCGGTAACGTGAAAAGGCCTGTGCGCATTATACCCGCCTTTCAAGGTCATCGCATGTTGTGAAGAGGGTGCATTGGTTTCTTAGCATCAACGTAAGTATTGAGCTAGAAAGAAGTTAGTCTGGCCCAAATTCTTAGTTTGTGTGAATTTCCAGATGTCTTTCCAGAAGATCTCCCCGGAATGCCACTAGTAGGGAAATAGAATTTTCTATTGAACTGCTTCTAGACACAAGTCCAATCTCAAATGCCCTTTATAGAATGGCTCTAGCAGAATTAAAGGAACTTAATAAGTAGTTGCAGGAACTTCTAGTAAGAGGTTTATTAGACCTAGTATTTGTAAAACCCCATAAATTCAAAAAATATTGTGATATAAAGTCGTAAATGATTTTTATCATGTTTGATACTTGTTATGGTAATTCACCATCTAAAGACAAAGATATTAAGAAGCTATGTCCTCATAGGCCCAAAAAAGGAGCTATGGCCCAAAGCCCAGCTAATGACAAATCTATCGACCAACCGAACGAACGAGTCATCCTTACCGATACGAAGTGCAGGATCAGTCGACCCCTCACAATCAAGACGACCCCTCAAGAGTCCACCCGCCCCATGATTGAGATGACTCCTCAAATAATCAGCTCGACCATTTACTCGGTAGTTTACTCGGCCAGAAGCTCGCTCGACCATCTATTCGGTAGTCCACCCGACTCGTCTCTGCTAAAAGGATAAGATCCAATTCAGACACTATAGTGCTGATCCGTCCTATCAAAGTCACAATTCTGACAGATCTCGGGAGAAAACATCTTATTCTGCTCACAAGTCACTTCTCAGAGATTGTTGAAGATATTTTCTTCTACACTTCGAATGACTTCCCTCCTAGTCGCCAGTCGACATCTGTAAAGCCGAAGAAGACTAAAGCAACCGGCCTGTCTTCTGCCATGCCTCATCTGTCAAATTCGGGATCTTACCAAAACAGTCTTGAAGGGCTCCCCTCCCAGTCGCCAGCCGACACGTAGGGAACGAAGGGTGAGTCAGCCTCCAGCTCACCCCTCAACGCCGTCTTTCGCAAAATCGTAAAGTGACTAATCTACCCTTACTATAAAGGCAGATACTATTCGCCATAAAAAGTGATCCCTCTTTTTCAGGTTCTGCTTCTTCCTGAGAGAACTTTGGGGGATTATTTTCTTAATCTATTTTTACTAAAAGAGAACTAACGACTCTAAAAGAGTACCTCTAAAAAGACCACAATGGTTCCATGACTCTCCCTAAAACTCAACTCAAGCTCATCAGCTGACTTGACCATCGAAGGTACCATGGGGGAAACAAGCTTCGCCCTCTTACGGGTTCATTCTTCTTGTCTATGCAGAGGATTCAGGAATCCCCGTCCCATGATCAGGCATAAAGTCGGCGGAGGAGTCGACCCCGTCTCCCATCCTCTCTGTCTTCGTTGTTAGCGCAAAGATCTGGCATGCACCCCTCAGCAGAAAGCACTCATCGACTGTGTGATCTCAGACATTAACAATATTATTCTAAGATGAATGAGTATGATAGTGATCAATTTGGGATTTATTAAGTACGTATAAGTGTATATGGTACTAGATTAATAATCATTGTATGCATGATCAGTCGGAGGAATGATAGGACTAGTCAATCAATATGCTGAT
Organism: Asparagus officinalis; assembly: GCF_001876935.1. Taxonomy (NCBI): domain Eukaryota; kingdom Viridiplantae; phylum Streptophyta; class Magnoliopsida; order Asparagales; family Asparagaceae; genus Asparagus; species Asparagus officinalis. The sequence continues at coordinate 292,345 of NW_017972435.1, read as the reverse complement.
TACTATCGGTTGACCGATAGGTGCACAAGGCAGTTTCCCAGTTTGTTTTGGTTTTGGTTCAAATTGATTTGGTTCGGGTTTGTTGGTATATATATGAGTATATATACCCAAAATTCCTCTTTTTCTTCATATTTTCACATGAACAAAAGCCACCCTGGCCCCTAGCGGACATTCGAACCACCAAAGTTAAAGCAAGAACTGGTGGTCGAAGCATGCGACTCACGCTCTCCCTACAAAAATAAGGCTCCTCCATTTATAGGATGGTCCAATCATTACTATTCCTGGAACCCCCAAGGGGAAACTATGATCCCAATAAATTCCAGAAGACAAAGCATCAACGTCTGGGGTTTCACCAACAAGAAGACCCCATCACAAAAGTTGTCTGGCCTCCTCCTATTCAAAACACTGGCCTCCGAAGGCTCAATCAACAGGATGATGGCCATACAGGGTAACCAACGATGGACAAGCAAGATCTACTGAAAATCATCACATCCACCATCGGCCTACAAAGACCTCAGCAAAAACTCAAGTTCAGAAAGGTCATGGCTGATGAAATGGCAAATATGTCGAACACTCGGTGACATCTAAAGCCAAACAACTCACCCTCAAAATAGAGAGCAACATCCAACTCCGAGTATTCAATGACTGGCGACTTAGTGTCCTCAGTCGCACAACAATGAAGATAGTCAATACAGCGGTAACTCGCCCTCGTCAAAACATGAATGTTTAAAGACGACAAGGAATAACCAAGGAGGTTTGAATCGGCCCTGTCTCCTGTAACAAAAGGAACATCCAAAATACATAGGAGCAGAGAACAAGAATTCGACGCCATTCGAACGCTAAATGTTAATAAATTGCGCTCCATGATGTACAAATTCCCACAATTATTGAATTTTTAACAAAAAAACACCTAAGACCTAGTCACCTAGGCACTCGACTCCGCAGTCGATGACAAGCCCTTGGTACCTTCTCAGAAATAAACCCAAGGTACAACCCTTTGGCCGACTCCAATAGTGGTCTCTCGGCCTTAGGGGAAATGGAAGACCTAGTCACCTAGGCACTCGACTCCTCAGTTGAATATAAAGACCTTGGCTCCTTATCAGGATAAGCCCAAGGCACAACAACTTCGCAGTCGGTAATCCAAGACCTTGACTCCTTATCAGGATAAGCCTAAGGCACAATGACTTCTCAGTCGGTAACAAAGACCTTGGCTCCTTATTAGGATAAGCCCAAGGAACAACACTTCTTAGTCGGTAACCCAAGACCTAGTCACCTAGGCACTCGACTCCTTAGTCGATGACAAGCCCTTAGTACCTTCTCAGGAATAAACCCAAGGCATAATTCTTTAACTGACTCCAGCTGTTGTCTCTCGGCCTTAGGGGAAATGGAAGACCTAGTCACCTAGGCACTTGACTCCTCAGTCGAATACAAAGACCTTGGCTCCTTATTAGGATAAGCCCAATGCACAATGACTTCTCAGTCGGTAACAAAGACCTTAGCTCCTTATCAGAATAAGCTTAAGGCACAATGACTTCTCAGTCGGTAATCCAAGACCTAGTCACCTAGGAACTCGACTCCACAGTCGATGACAAGCCCTTGGTACCTTCTCAGGAATAAACCCAAGGCATAACCCTTTGTCCGACTCTAACAGTCGTCTCTCGGCCTTAGGGGAAATGGAAGACCTAGTCACTTAGGCACTCGACTCCTCAGTCGAATATCAAGACCTTGGCTTCTTATCAGGATAAGCCCAAGGCATAATGACTTCTCAGTCGGTAATCTAAGACCTTAGCTCCTTATCAAGATAAGCCTAAGTCACAACGACTTCTCAGTCGATAACAAAGACCTTAGCTCGTTATCATGATAAGCCCAAGGCACATCGACTTCTCAGTCGGTAATAAAGACCTTGGCTCCTTATCAGGATAAGCCCAAGGTACAATGATTCTCAATCGGTAATAAAGACCTTGGCTCCTTATCAGGATAAGCCTAAGGCACAATGACTTCTCAGTCGGTAATCAAGACCTAGTCACCTAGGCACTCGACTTCTTAGTCGAATATCAAGACCTTGGCTCCTTATCAAGATAAGCTCAAGGCACATGACCCTTCAGTCGGGTTTAAAGTCCTTGGTACCTTATCAGGAATAAACCAGGGCATAACCCTTTGGCCGACTCCCTAAGTCACCTCTCGGCCTTGGGGGAAAATTTAAAGACCTAAGCACAAAATCTACGGGTTGTCATCTAATCGGAACGAGCTTTACAACCACTCGCACTTGTTCGCGGGGAAAATCGTTTTCTTCATTGAATTCATTGCACTCTTTGGTAACAGTTTATCTGTTACAGAAAGATCCGGTCTTTTTTAGATCCGGTTACAACGAAATCAAAGAAAAAAAAAATAATAATTACAACTTTCTCCTTTTGAACAAATCGCGAGCTCCTGTTTTGCGGTCGCTCGCTTTTGTGGGTTCTTTGCCAACGCCGGGGTTAATCCGTGGACCATCGCGCGATCTAGATCCGGTCGGATCTACACGATTTGATGGGTATTATTCCACGAAGGGAATAATAGCCGGGAGGGATTAGTTCACTAAGGAAATAATCGCTCGGATCTCGGGATCTAAGACCAAGCTTAGATCCGGAGTGTGATCTCGTGTAGATCTCAGATCTGTTCTTCCCCTCTCTCGAACTCCTGCCTTTTGTGACGTGGATGCTCGCCGAGGATCAGATCTGGATGTCCAAGTCTTCAAGTCTTCACACCGAGCCACCTAGAGGTGGCTCGGTTTTGGCCGAGTCCCCTAGGTGTTGGGTTTTCTGTCTTTTCCCTTTTTCAGTTCAGTCCGTGATTCGGTTCTGTGGTTGATTTATCCGGACTTGAATCGTTGACCTGATTTGGCAGTAAATCCATTTTTGATTTGGCAGTAAATCTGCTTCTGAGTTCGAGTCCGAAACTAATCTTGATTCGATCGTGATTCGTCCGAGTCCGCTCTTGGTTGGATGACTCGTTGATTCCTCAACCCGTTAGCTTGATTCCGCACGCGTCGTCGATCTCGTCGCCTCGTTGGTTCGTCGGTTTGTGCCGAGCTATGCTAGGGGACCTATAAGCAATTTTATATGCCTACAGATACCCCCTCCAAAGTATTTCAGTCTCGTTCTTTTATAGAAGAGTCTGGAATACTTTGGATATGATTGTCCCCACCTTCAGTTGGTGTAATGGGACCTTGGAATGACTTCCGTTCTTGATTCCTTCAATTCTCCAGGCTATTCGGTGCTTTGTCGAATGTCTGAAAGAGTTTCGGTGCTGCATTTATTGTCTGACCGTTGTCGGAATTTTAAACTTGAAGTCGATTCCTGACTTTCTAATCTTTAGCTGACCATCGATTGTTGGCGTCGAGTCTTTATCTGCAACGCGTTGTCCGGCGTAGTGTTGTTGAGTTATCCTTAAGAATATTTTTAGAAAAATACTCTCCAGAAACTTCTCAACCAACATTAGGGAACATTTTATACTCATATACCTTATTGGAGTATTAAGAAGCAGTTTATACTCGTATACTTTTCGGAGTATTAAGAAGCAGTTTATACTCGTATACTTTTCGGAGTAAGGATTCTCTCATTGCAACACATTGATTGGCGTTGACCTAGGGTTACGCGTTGACCGACGTTGACCCTAGGGTTTTGAACGTCGTACGTTGACTTTTTGATCGCATGCGTTGACTGGCGTTGACCTAGGGTTACGCGTTGACCGGCGTTGACCCTATGATTTCGAACGTCGTATGTTGACTTTTTGATCGCAACGCGTTGACTGGCGTTGACCTAGGGTTACGCGTTGACCGGCGTTGACCCTAGGGTTTCGAACGTCGTATGTTGACTTTTTGATCGCAACGGCTACGATATTGAATACGTAGACTTCGTCTTTCTCACGGGAATAGACTACCCGGCGACGCGTGTTAGGCGTTGTCTTTAGGATTTTTGGCTAATCCCCAGCCTTCAACGGATTTGATTAGCCTTTACCGACTACCGTTTGAGTCGGGCTAGCATGCGGATTATCTAAATCTGTTCCGCATGTGACGTTGTGCTAAGAGAGTTAACGCTCTTAGTGCTACGATATTGAATACGTAGACTTCGTCTTTCTCACGGGAATAGACTACCCGGCGACGCGTGTTAGGCGTTGACTTTAGGATTTTTGGCTAACCCCCAGCCTTCAACGGATTTGATTAGCCTTTACCGACTACCGTTTGAGTCGGGCTAGCATGCGGATTGTCTAAATCCGTTCCGCATGTAACGTTGTGCTAAGAGAGTGAATTCTCTGAGACTGGCTAGCACGCGGATTGTCTAAATCCGTTCCGCATGTGACGTTGTGCTAAGGGAATAAACTCCCTTAGACTTGATGCTACGACTTCGAATACGTAGACTTCGCCATTGTTATGGGAATAGGCTACCCAGCAACGTGTTTTAGACGCTGACTTATCCCTACTTAGGCTTAGGGATAAAATTCCCCAGAATCGAACTCTGGTGTCTTTTTCTTCGGAGAAAGACTAAACCGGCAACGCGTGTTAGGCGTTGATTTATCCCTACTTAGGATTCAGGATAAAATTCCCCGTGCGTGTGAGGCACGGATTATGGTGTTATTAATAACAACCTGTCACAATGTCGAATATGTGAACGGGTGTTCTTTTTAACGGTTAAGAACTAACCGGCAGCGCGGGTTAAGCGCAGACTTATCCTTGCTTAGGTTTCAGGATAGAATACCCCAGAATCAAACTCTGGTGTCTTCTTCTTCGGAGAAAGACTAAACCGGCAGCGCGTGTTAGGCGCAGACTTATCCCTGCTTAGGATTCGGGATAAACTTCCTAGGATGAATCCTAGATTGACAAATTTTGGAAAAGATCTTTCTTGGGGCAAAGACGAACCCGAAATGGGAGAGGAAGAATTTTATATTCTATCTCCCGACACTGAAGAAGAATTTTATATTCTATCTTCAGCTGGAAAGGAGACTCGAGGTGGGATCTCCACCCCCAGAATCCGGAAAGGTGAAACTGAGAGTGGGATCTCCACTCTGAGAATCGAAAAGATTCGGATAACCCTAACTGTCGGAAGGTTTGATTACCGAACTAAAGATGAATTTCTCGTTTATCGAGAGTAAATCGTGGTTTTGGTCCTAACTGTAGGAAGGTTTGACCAAGCGAGAGTTTGAGGTGACCCTAACTATAGGAAGGTTTGATCACTTGATTTAAAGGTGGACCTCTCGTTCATTGGAGGAATCGAGAGGGGATTTTGGTTGTGGTCCTAACTGTAGGAAGGTTTGACCAAGTGGGAGGTTTAAAACGATCCTAACTGTAAGAAGGTTTGATCGCTCGATTTGTGTGCCTCTCGTTCATTGAAGGAATCGAGAGGGGATTTTGGTTGTGGTCCTAAGGTTTGACCAGGTAAACGGTGGGTTTAGTGCTTATCACTTTATTTGTAATGATCGGGTTATCCCTAAGAAAATTACATGTAACATTCTTTCAGGAACTTCCCGTTACATGAATTATCCACCCCCAGCTTTTCTTGCGAAACTGGGTTTATCATCGTATCGGTTGCATGATCGGGTTATCCTTAAGAATACCACGCATGGCACTCTCCAGGAACTTCCCGTGGAAGAAAGGAAATAGTTTAGACTCATATACCTATTGGAGTATCAGGGAACAGTTTAACCTTTTATACCGGTCGGAGGATTGAGAAGCAGTTTATACTCGTATACTCTTTGGAGTCTTAAGAAGCAGTTTATACTCTTATACTTATCGGAGTGGTGCCGTTCTCAACTGGCTTACTCTAGCGTTATGACGCCGGCTTCAACCAAGGTCTGGATACTATTCTTTAAAGTAAAGCAGGCCTTGGTGGGATGAAGGATCCTCCTGTGGTATGCACAGTACTTTGGGTCCGTAGTATTATCAGCTTCCTCCTGATTTGTGATAGGTGGTAGCTTGATCCTGTTGCTTCCAAGGAGGGATTCGAAGATGGCTGGAATGTCTTCGTCTTTAAAAGAGTACTCTTTTTGGAGTCTTGGACCCGAAGCCTTTTGCTGCCTTCGGGATTGCTGTTGTGACGTTTGATTAGCATCATCAGCAGCTGCAGGTGCCTTGCCCTTACCACGAGAGGCGAAGTTTGAGTTGAGCGGATTAACTGTCGGTCGGTTCCTCTCGGCCTTCTTCCTTCGGAGGAAGCGTTCGGCTTGTTCACCGCGCACCTTCAAGTCTTTCCAAGTGTCAGACGGTGCTGTCCCCATCGCTTCGAGGATGTCCAATGAAAGATTATTGTGACAAGTCTCGAGGATAAAGTCTTCACTGACCGGATCCCTGCAATTCATTGCTTTGTTTCGGAATCTCTTTATGAAGTTTTCAACTGTTTCACCATTTTTTTGCTTCTCGTCAAATAGTGTGCCAATTGAAATCTCGGTGTCGTCGTCGAAGAAGTTAGCGAGGAACTTAGTCTCCATGTCGTCCCAGCTGTTCACGCTTCCTGGCTTGAGGCGACGATACCAATCGAAGGCGGCTCCACGAAGAGTGCCAACGAAGGACCGTACCATCAGAGGCTCATTACCAGAGATAACACCCAGGTGCGATTTGAAGTAAATCAAATGCTGAGTGGGTGAACCCTTCCCATCAAACGGCGTGAAGTTAATCAGACTGAACTTCGCCGGATAGGGGATTGATTCCCATTCTCGTGGGTACGGGGTTGGCTCCTCTCGGCTTTCTTCCTTCGGAGGAAGTGTTCGGCTTGTTCACCGCGCACCTTCAAGTCTTTCCAAGTGTCAGACGGTGCTGTTCCCATTGCTTCCAACACGTCCAGTGCAAGGTTGTTGTGGCAAGTCTAGAGAATGAATTCCTCAGTGATCGGGTCCTGACAATTCATCGCCTTGTTCCGGAACCTTTTGACGAAGGTGTGGACTAACTCCCCGTCTTTCTGCTTCTCATCGAGCAATGATCCGATAGATATCTCGGTGTCGTCGTCGAAGAAATTGGTGAGGAACCTGTTCTCCATATCGTCCCAGCTGTTCACGCTACCTGGCTTGAGGCGGCGATACCAATCGAAGGCGGTTCCGCGAAGAGTGCCGACGAATGACCGCACCATCAGAGGCTCATTGCCAGAGATTACCCCCAGGTGTGATTTGAAATAAATCACATGCTGAGTGGGCGAACCCTTCCCATCAAACGGCGTGAAGTTAATTAGGTTGAACTTCGCCGGATATGGAATTGATTCCCACTCTCTTGGGTATGGACAAGGAATGCCTGTTTTCTTCGTCTCTTGAGCGGAGATCAATGTGTTGATTTTGCTCTCGAGATCTTTGATCTTCAAGTCTTCACTTGTATCCAGACTTCGGCCTCCAAACTTTGCGAGTTGGTGGCGGCTTCTTGGCTACCTCTTTCTGCAGCCTTCTACGGGCTTCTTCAGCTTGACCCCGTGCCTGCGCTGATAGTGCGCGGCGCTTGCGAATGCGCTCCTCCAGCGTCGATCGGTTCCGTTTGACCCGGACCCACTCCATCGTTGATGGCTTGGAGGAACCACTATTCGTTGATTGTTGAGGCTGCTTGCCTCTTTTGTTCTTCAGATCCGCGTTGTAGCGGATCCCGTCAACTGACTCCATGGCCTTTGCGAATTGTTTCGCAAGGCGTTGACGTTGCCTTTGGTGGGCTCTCTTCGAGAGAGTCACCACGCCCTCTGCGGCAGAAGAGTTGGCCAGAGCAGCTCCGACCTGGTTGGGATTTGGAGGAATCTCGCCCGATGCGGCTTTGGCATCCAGTGGGGCGAGATCTTCGTTGGTGTTTTCAACGTCTTCATACCAACGAGTTTTTCTCCTGGAGGATAGCTTCTTGGACTTGCGGGACTTGTGAGGGGAGGTAGATCCGGACGAGGATGATAGATGCTCCTCGAACTTTTGTTGGTCGAACTCATACTCGACCTCCTCCTCGACCGGGATCGAGATCCGCGGCTGCGACGCAACGATCTCGGTAGCGAGATCGGTGGCTCCCACTGTGGTCGCCAGATTGTTCCCGGGAAAAATCGTGTCTTTCTTCATCATTGATTCCATTGCAAATTCTTGTAATAGTTTATCGATTACAAAGATCCGGTCTTTTTATAAGATCCGGTTACAACGAAAATCAAATTGAAAAAGAAATGAAAATTACAACTTTGTTTCCTTGTTTGTCGAACAAATCACGAGCTCCTGTTTTGCGATCGCTCGCTTGCGTGGGTTGTTTGCCTGCGCCGGGGTTTATCCGTGGACCACCGTGAGATCTAGATCCGATCGGATCTACGCAGTACGACGGGTATTATTTCACCAAGGAAATAATAGCCGGGGAGGATTGATTCACCAAGGAAACAATCGTCCAAGTCTCGGGATCTAAGACCAAGCTTAGATCCGGAGCGCGCACAGATCTGGGCGGCCACCTATAGGTGGCTCGGCTCTTGGCCGAGCCACCTAGAGGTGGCTCGGTTTTGGCCGAGTCCCCTAGGTGTTGGGTTTTCTGTCTTTTCCCGTTTTCAGTTCAGTCCGTGATTCGGTTCTGTGGTTGATTTATCCGGACTTGAATCGTTGACCTGATTTGGCAGTAAATCCATTTCTGATTTGGCAGTAAATCTGCTTCTGAGTTCGAGTCCGAAACTGATCTTGATTCGATCGTGATTCGTCCGAGTTTGTCTTTGGTTGGATCACTCGTTGACTCTTCAACACTTGGCTTGATTCCGAACGCGAGTGGATTTATTCCGTTGCTTGCGTGCGATTCGTCGCCTCGTTGGTTCGTCGGTTTGTGCCGAGCTGTGCTAAGGGACCTATAAGCAATTTTATATGCTTACAGCACTAAGGTATGATTCCTATAAGCATGAGAATCCATCGACATAAACTTTGGTAAACAAGTTGTAGATAAGATTGCTCAACCAAGCACAGAGCATTCAAAGTAAACTAATTATAGTTTCCTACACATGGATCGACATTATGCAATTAATCTACTCAAGCTACAAAACTCAAATGCTTAGGCTTAAAAACAAAAACTGGTCTTTCATTCAAAAAAATCTCTATTACAATAGGTCACCAAAAAAATAAAAAAGAGAGAAAAGGCAGGATATCCTTAATGCCCGCGACTGAGTCACGAAGAAGGGCCTGGTCGCCTCCTAGCATCCGCCCGAGAAGAGTCACCAAGGGAGTCGTCAGCTGACCTCAAAGCCTCCACTTCTCATTCTAATCTCTGAATAGTCCTAGATTATCTGGAGCAAATGGTCTGGTAGCGCCTTAGCAACCTTTTTGTCTCAGCCAGTTCAGCGTCCAAGGCAGCAGCCCGCCTCTTCACCTCTTCCCTGCCTGATCTCTCTACGGCCAGTGTTTTTTCGAGCTGGTGGAATAGAGCCAGCTCTAACAAAGCTCCTTGGGCATGACAGGCTAAGAAAGCCTGATGAATGTTGTCACTTGACATTTCCTTTACCCCCCCCCCGCCAGCGCCAGCGCCACCGCCAGGGCTAGGGGAAGACTCCTCTGGACCGTCCACCTTATGGATCGGAGCGAGATGCTCTTTGTCGGGCCGGCGAGATGGTCTGGGGATCGAGGAAGATTCCCCAGTAAGCCCCGCCTCCACAGGATCGGCCAAGTTCCTTCTCCTCTCCCTCGACCCCCTAGAAGAGGGAACAACCCCGATCACGAGGGGCCTTCTATCAGAATCCCCCTCCAGATCGAGGGCCCCTCTTAACCTCTTCCGAGACTCCCCAGCAGAGCCTCCCCCCTCAGCCTCGAGCCTCCTGTTATAAACCCGGCCAAGTTCCTTCTCCTCTCCCTCGACCCCCTAGAAGAGGGAACAACCCCGATCACGAGGGGCCTTCTATCAGAATCCCCCTCCAGATCGAGGGCCCCTCTTAACCTCTTCCGAGACTCCCCAGCAGAGCCTCCCCCCTCAGCCTCGAGCCTCCTGTTATAAACTCTTCCAATTCGGAAAGGTCCAGGGAGAGCTTGAAATTATCATCAATATGATAAAAATAGTGTGGGTCCCCTTTAGTCAATCTCACACTCTTAACAAATCCCAGCACTTTCATGCTGGGCCGTACCCCGACTCGGTAGCAGACGACCACGAAGGCCACCAAAGCTCCTACCGTATTCAGAGAAAACTGCATGGGGGAAACCCCCAGAACTGCATGCACCCCCTTGACAAAGAGATGAAGAGGCAGCCGCAAACCCTGCTCCAGATGTGCAAAGTACAAAGGCACTCGCCCCTCACCATGGCTGAATACGGGCTTCGTCAGCCTGGGCTCCTCAAGCGTTACAGCTCGAGGAATCTTGAATCTCTTGCTTGTCCATTTCAATTGACCCCTAAGGACCCTTGAGCACAGACGCCGAAGCACGACAAGCTTTTCCTTATAATGGATGGAAGTGGGAGCTGGAGAAGCCATGGAAAAGTTCCATCCATGCAGAGTAAGACAGTTTTTGAAGATGAAGCAAGAACTATATGAAAATCCTCTCAGCCCATTGGATATTTATAAGCCTCCAAAGAAGCATGCAGGAGAACTCAAGAGGCACGATCTTGAAGCGACCAAAAAAGATCCACTCTGGAAATCTAAAACGGTTTACTCGAAATCCTAACCGCCTCTCGTGCACGTTATTCCAAGCTAATAAATCAGCAATGAAGCACCGCTCGCTCTGCCCACGATGCCTCATCTCCTTTAAAAAGAAGTTCAAGATATTTAAAGATGATTGGATAGAAAATCCTACGCCGTGTCTTCAGCCATGATCAACTAACTAAAAAACGTCTTGAGCAAGTGTACATTGATCAAAAGCTCTCGTCTATTTCACTCAAACCCGACTAAAGTTGGCTCTGAGTGAAAAGGGCCATCTGTTATGGTAATTCACCATCTAAAGACAAAGATATCCAGAAGTTATGTCCTTGTGCTGTCTAAAAATCATAATAGATAGCTGATCCCCATCAAGCTTCAATAAGGAGAGTTATAATCCGATGACTCCCATATCTCGATGATGAAAGTTACAATCATATAACTTTCATGTCAACAAATGAAAACTGCAAATGGATGACTTTTCACATAGATCGAGAAGAGTTACAAATAAACGATGCTTCCGACGACTGATGAAAACTCTATTCAGTGGTTTTCACAATTGTGAGAGTTACAATCGGATGACTTTTACACCGTAATAGCTAAAGCAAAGATTATTGAACAATGGTCCTTGCAATGCTCTACAGAAGAGGTTACAAGTCAACTAGCCCCTTCTAAACGCGGAATTCATCTTCACGTTTCAATTCTTAAAACGCAGGCAACCCCCTCGTTTCCAAGCTGTAATAAGCAAAACACGAGCGGCCCTTGCGTTTTTGACGTTTAGTGACCACCTAACTCCGCGTCCCAATCTTAGGACACGGAGTTAGGGTACTGAACGCCAAATTAGGCGTTTGACTCATTCAAACATGAGTCGAACGGTTTCAGAACTGTTTTCCCCACGATCGGAGGAAATCACGCCCACTTAGGAGCAGATTAAGGGGGCAGTTACAACCCCTTATCCCCCTATAAAACCTCAACAAGCTCAACAGAGTAGAGGTTCAGATTTTTAGGTTGGATCTTTTTGGCATAGAGGTTCGGTGGAGGTTCAATCAAAGGGAGGGCAGGTATTTCCTCATCAAAAAACCGCACAAAGGCAGTTCAGTTCGGTTTTGGGAAGATCTTCTAGTGATCAAATAGGGGAGAATCTAAGAGAAGATCTAGTCTCTCGATTTCAACAACAAACGAATCTTGGATTGTTAACCAAATTTTCGGTTCAAACAACTCTTTCCACAGAGTTTTAACTCGTTCTGAGTTCTTAAACTCGTTAAGAATTATCCATCAAACTTGCCACGCAAGTTAGTTGTTCCTACGAGATAAGACAGTCGAATCGTCAACGGAGAGCAAATTCGACGCAAACATTCGAAGGAGACACTCCAACGCTACCGTGAAGAGTCCAGAATTAAACAAAGGGGAGAATCCAGATCATTCTATTCTCTTTTGTAATCAGGAATTCAAATTGTAATTGAGATCGAGAGAATACAAATCAATTTTCTTTCATTTTACTTACTACACATTTTTCACCAAACAAAAGATGGCGACTCCGCTGGGGACTAGCTTCTCTGACAACGAAGTGGTGGTGCAATCTGATGTTCATCTCATAGGAACAACCGTCAAAACTCTAATCGTAGAGTTTGACCAAGCCAAATACGAGGAAGCCCTCTCCTCTGGATCGCTTAGCCCTAAGGCTGGGCACAACATTCGCAAGATCTCCAAACAGATCAAAACTGGCTGAAGTGCCGAAGAAAGCCCTCTCATTCGGTCAAGATTCATCGAACAGCCCCTCCACCAAAAGAGTGGGCTTAGCCTCTACCGAACTCGTCTAGCGAATTGAACATTCCACGTCCGCGTCAACACGATGTGTTACGGGTCATAAACGGCCTATAGAGGAGACGGATTCTATAAACGCCGATGATGTTGCTGCCAAGGCTTTAAAACAAGCCAAAAAGAATGCCGCTCAAAGACGGAGAAGATCCATACGACAAGCGCATCTTTGAGAAATCCAATCCCATGCCCTACGTCAGGATCGCGTTTCTGAAGTTCTGCCCGAACAATGCGTTTCCACTCCAGAACACACTCTTCGTGGCAATGAACCCAATTATGAGCCTCGGGTGATACAGCTGAAACGCGACCCTCAGTGGTGCGTTGTTCATCCAAAACGCGACCCTCAGAAAGGCACTGCCAAAGATAAACGCATATCTCAAGAGTGCATTCAAGCGAAATATGACCCTCAGGGGTCTGTTTCACCAACCAAACGCAACCCTCAGGGGTGCATTCAACCAAAACATGATCCTCAGGGATCTGTTTCATCATTTAAATGTAGGCCTCGGCTTAATGTTTACAAATCCAAATGCGACCCTCGTGTTTATCCTCAAGAACGAGACGTGGTCCGCCAAGTTCAAAAAAGTCAACATGGGCTTAAAATCCATGTTCGACAAGAACCAGTCTTCCTCACTCAAGAGCAGGGGGTTCCATCTCCGTCTTCCTGCTTAGTGAAAAGCTCCTCTTAATTGTCGGATTTACGGGAATTATTGTCAAGAAAAAGACCGACACTGCAAGTAGCTCGCTCCTACCAATGTGAGCGACTTATTTCTGTAGTCCTCTCGGAATGTCACTGTTGCTCATCTGCAACTCAACAATCGGTGTTCAACAGATTGACGAACGTTGCTAGACCTACCAAGCGACAACAACATCACAAAAAGAAGATTGTCAAAACAGAATACCCTGAAGTCACTATCAATGTGATCGGCAAAGGGAAAGCCTTGGCTCCCAGCTCTGATGAATAGGAGAGAAGTCATTCCCCGACTGTTCAAAAAATTTGTGACAGTTCGAAGGAGTATATCGATACACTCAGACTCAGACATGAGCTATCCGCTCTGTTAATTATCAAAAGTTAGCCAAGGGGATTACTTCGGATGATGAACATTCAGCAATTGATGATTATCAATCATCAAGCTCCGTCATGGCACGAGAAACTCCCGCTTACATGACCGGAGGCCACGACGACTTTGCAAAGAGAGTCGATGATCAGCAAGCCATGCTTCAAGCGCAATAAGAAACTCTTCTCCAAATGAAGGATATGCTGGCCCAGCTCCTTGCTGAAAAAGGCCAAAGACCTGAGTCTTCCCGGAAGACAATGTCAAAGGGAAAGCAGAAAGCGCCCGAGAATTCAGATCGTGAAACTCACAACCTGGAATCCTCTTTTTTTTTAAAAAAGGAGATGGAAAGAGAGCTACATCCCCAGTCATCTAAAGTGGATGAGCTAAAAGCCCGCCTCAATGCAATCACCAACAGAAGCGAACTTCGCGAGGAGGGG
>NW_017972435.1:277252-278356 GCF_001876935.1 Asparagus officinalis | reverse complement strand
CTGACCCGTTTGTTCATCGGCACCCTTAAGGGTGTTGCTTTCGAGTGGTTCATGAAACTGCCTGCTGGATCTATTCAAACATGGGTAGATCTAGAAAGGCTTTTCTTGGCCAGGTTTTTCGAAGATGATACAGAAGTCTCAGTCCCAACTCTCCTCGCCACCAAGTAGAGGAAAGGAGAGTCCATCAAGACTTATGTTGAAAGATTCCGCAGCATAGCATTACGATGCCCGTCATGTATGACCCAATCGACCTTGGTTGAAACTTACAGGCATAATTTGCAAACCCAACTCCTTGCTTAAATAGGGGTGGCAGAATGTCACTCCTGGAGACAATTGGTTTCGTAAGGAGAACAAGCCGAAGAAATCGTTGCTCGGGTCAAGGCTTAAGAAATTCCCCACCCAAAGCCGCAGCAACAGCGCAACCAGTATAATGCTCCTCGGTCCAAGGGGAAGGAGACTCTGGTTGCCGATACCAGCACACGTGCATCACCGGCTAAGCAGGGCAAAGCGCCTAATCCGCCAAGAGCGCTCAAGCAATATTCATTCAAAGAGGATCATGTAGACACCCTGTTCCAACTGCTTCGGAAGAACAACAAACTGCAGCTCCCTAAGATCAGAAAACCAGATAAAGCAGGAAAGGTGGATGACCCTAATTATTGTCGCTATCATAGGTTTTTGGGACATCCCACCAGAAAATGCTATGTCTTCAAAGACATTTTACAAAATCTGGTGAATGCTAACGTGCTCACTCTAAAGCCCGTGCAGAAGACCGTATCCACCAATTTGATAGCGGTCTAGTTCGGTGATTTCCCTCCAATAGCAGCTATAGACAGTGTTATCCCCTTCCACAAAGGGAAAATACATATGAAAAATACTGACTTACACTGTCAGAAGGACAAGGGGTTGGTACCCCTAACTACTCTAAAAGGGAAGATCATGTGGATCCATCCTGATCTGGTTGAAGACCAACAGTGGACGAACAACTCATCCAAAAAGAAAAGAGGTAAGGTTAAGTCATCTAACATGATTAGCCCCTACGTAAATGAGAATGATGACCATCTCAAACCTCTCACCGACTCAGAGGAAGAGAGGATTGTCCTGGCA
>NW_017972435.1:272365-273742 GCF_001876935.1 Asparagus officinalis | reverse complement strand
GTGGCTCGGCCACCGAGCCACCTCAGGGTGGCTCGGCTTTGGCCGAGCCACCTTGAGGCGGCTCGGTTTTGGCCGAGCCCCTCTGGGTTTGCTGTTTTCCGTCGTTTTGCGCTGTATCCGTTTCTCGGTTCTGTCCGTGATTCGGTTGACTTAGATTCTGATTTTGTTGATCTGATTTGGCAGTAAATCCGCTTCTGATTTGGCAGTAAATCCACTTCTGAGTTCGAGTCTGAAACTGATCTTGATTCGATCGTGATTCGTCCGAGTTTGTCTTTGGTTGGATCACTCGTTGACTCTTCAACACTTGGCTTGATTCCGAACGCGAGTGGATTTATTCCGTTGCTTGCGTGCGATTCGTCGCCTCGTTGGTTCGTCGGTTTGTGCCGAGCTGTGCTAAGGGACCTATAAGCAATTTTATATGCTTACAGCACTAAGGTATGATTCCTATAAGCATGAGAATCCATCGACATAAACTTTGGTAAACAAGTTGTAGATAAGATTGCTCAACCAAGCACAGAGCATTCAAAGTAAACTAATTATAGTTTCCTACACATGGATCGACATTATGCAATTAATCTACTCAAGCTACAAAACTCAAATGCTTAGGCTTAAAAACAAAAACTGGTCTTTCATTCAAAAAAATCTCTATTACAATAGGTCACCAAAAAAATAAAAAAGAGAGAAAAGGCA
The DNA here is from genome assembly GCF_001876935.1 of Asparagus officinalis. Taxonomy (NCBI): domain Eukaryota; kingdom Viridiplantae; phylum Streptophyta; class Magnoliopsida; order Asparagales; family Asparagaceae; genus Asparagus; species Asparagus officinalis. The sequence continues at coordinate 273,052 of NW_017972435.1, read as the reverse complement.
GGATATCCTTAATGCCCGCGACTGAGTCACGAAGAAGGGCCTGGTCGCCTCCTAGCATCCGCCCGAGAAGAGTCACCAAGGGAGTCGTCAGCTGACCTCAAAGCCTCCACTTCTCATTCTAATCTCTGAATAGTCCTAGATTATCTGGAGCAAATGGTCTGGTAGCGCCTTAGCAACCTTTTTGTCTCAGCCAGTTCAGCGTCCAAGGCAGCAGCCCGCCTCTTCACCTCTTCCCTGCCTGATCTCTCTACGGCCAGTGTTTTTTCGAGCTGGTGGAATAGAGCCAGCTCTAACAAAGCTCCTTGGGCATGACAGGCTAAGAAAGCCTGATGAATGTTGTCACTTGACATTTCCTTTAGACCTCCCCCGCCAGCGCCAGCGCCACCGCCAGGGCTAGGGGAAGACTCCTCTGGACCGTCCACCTTATGGATCGGAGCGAGATGCTCTTTGTCGGGCCGGCGAGATGGTCTGGGGATCGAGGAAGATTCCCCAGTAAGCCCCGCCTCCACAGGATCGGCCAAGTTCCTTCTCCTCTCCCTCGACCCCCTAGAAGAGGGAACAACCCCGATCACGAGGGGCCTTCTATCAGAATCCCCCTCCAGATCGAGGGCCCCTCTTAACCTCTTCCGAGACTCCCCAGCAGAGCCTCCCCCCTCAGCCTCGAGCCTCCTGTTATAAACCCCCATT
>NW_017972435.1:257299-272355 GCF_001876935.1 Asparagus officinalis | reverse complement strand
CCCTATCCATGAAGCCAGTCGAGGACAAAATTATGGACATGTCCTCTACCAAGTCCTCCACATCCAAAGGCCTAGCGTAAGAACGGACCTTCTCCAGGGCCTCCTCCCGACCGCTAAGAGCAGCTATCCTAAGGGCCTTCATGTTTGCCTCCGGCCAAGTCGAGCAGGCAAGGATGTCCTCAGCTCCGTAAGCCCACATAAAATTCTCCCTCCAATCCTCTTCCAATTCGGAAAGGTCCAGGGAGAGCTTGAAATTATCATCAATATGATAAAAATAGTGTGGGTCCCCTTTAGTCAATCTCACACTTAACAAATAACCCAGCACTTTCATGCTGGGCCGTACCCCGACTCGGTAGCAGACGACCACGAAGGCCACCAAAGCTCCTACCGTATTCAGATAAAACTGCATGGGGGAAACCCCCAGAACTGCATGCACCCCCTTGACAAAGAGATGAAGAGGCAGCCGCAAACCCTGCTCCAGATGTGCAAAGTACAAAGGCACTCGCCCCTCACCATGGCTGAATACGGGCTTCGTCAGCCTGGGCTCCTCAAGCGTTACAGCTCGAGGAATCTTGAATCTCTTGCTTGTCCATTTCAATTGACCCCTAAGGACCCTTGAGCACAGACGCCGAAGCACGACAAGCTTTTCCTTATAATGGATGGAAGTGGGAGCTGGAGAAGCCATGGAAAAGTTCCATCCATGCAGAGTAAGACAGTTTTTGAAGATGAAGCAAGAACTATATGAAAATCCTCTCAGCCCATTGGATATTTATAAGCCTCCAAAGAAGCATGCAGGAGAACTCAAGAGGCACGATCTTGAAGCGACCAAAAAAGATCCACTCTGGAAATCTAAAACGGTTTACTCGAAATCCTAACCGCCTCTCGTGCACGTTATTCCAAGCTAATAAATCAGCAATGAAGCACCGCTCGCTCTGCCCACGATGCCTCATCTCCTTTAAAAAGAAGTTCAAGATATTTAAAGATGATTGGATAGAAAATCCTACGCCGTGTCTTCAGCCATGATCAACTAACTAAAAAACGTCTTGAGCAAGTGTACATTGATCAAAAGCTCTCGTCTATTTCACTCAAACCCGACTAAAGTTGGCTCTGAGTGAAAAGGGCCATCTGTTATGGTAATTCACCATCTAAAGACAAAGATATCCAGAAGTTATGTCCTTGTGCTGTCTAAAAATCATAATAGATAGCTGATCCCCATCAAGCTTCAATAAGGAGAGTTATAATCCGATGACTCCCATATCTCGATGATGAAAGTTACAATCATATAACTTTCATGTCAACAAATGAAAACTGCAAATGGATGACTTTTCACATAGATCGAGAAGAGTTACAAATAAACGATGCTTCCGACGACTGATGAAAACTCTATTCAGTGGTTTTCACAATTGTGAGAGTTACAATCGGATGACTTTTACACCGTAATAGCTAAAGCAAAGATTATTGAACAATGGTCCTTGCAATGCTCTACAGAAGAGGTTACAAGTCAACTAGCCCCTTCTAAACGCGGAATTCATCTTCACGTTTCAATTCTTAAAACGCAGGCAACCCCCTCGTTTCCAAGCTGTAATAAGCAAAACACGAGCGGCCCTTGCGTTTTTGACGTTTAGTGACCACCTAACTCCGCGTCCCAATCTTAGGACACGGAGTTAGGGTACTGAACGCCAAATTAGGCGTTTGACTCATTCAAACATGAGTCGAACGGTTTCAGAACTGTTTTCCCCACGATCGGAGGAAATCACGCCCACTTAGGAGCAGATTAAGGGGGCAGTTACAACCCCTTATCCCCCTATAAAACCTCAACAAGCTCAACAGAGTAGAGGTTCAGATTTTTAGGTTGGATCTTTTTGGCATAGAGGTTCGGTGGAGGTTCAATCAAAGGGAGGGCAGGTATTTCCTCATCAAAAAACCGCACAAAGGCAGTTCAGTTCGGTTTTGGGAAGATCTTCTAGTGATCAAATAGGGGAGAATCTAAGAGAAGATCTAGTCTCTCGATTTCAACAACAAACGAATCTTGGATTGTTAACCAAATTTTCGGTTCAAACAACTCTTTCCACAGAGTTTTAACTCGTTCTGAGTTCTTAAACTCGTTAAGAATTATCCATCAAACTTGCCACGCAAGTTAGTTGTTCCTACGAGATAAGACAGTCGAATCGTCAACGGAGAGCAAATTCGACGCAAACATTCGAAGGAGACACTCCAACGCTACCGTGAAGAGTCCAGAATTAAACAAAGGGGAGAATCCAGATCATTCTATTCTCTTTTGTAATCAGGAATTCAAATTGTAATTGAGATCGAGAGAATACAAATCAATTTTCTTTCATTTTACTTACTACACATTTTTCACCAAACAAAAGATGGCGACTCCGCTGGGGACTAGCTTCTCTGACAACGAAGTGGTGGTGCAATCTGATGTTCATCTCATAGGAACAACCGTCAAAACTCTAATCGTAGAGTTTGACCAAGCCAAATACGAGGAAGCCCTCTCCTCTGGATCGCTTAGCCCTAAGGCTGGGCACAACATTCGCAAGATCTCCAAACAGATCAAAACTGGCTGAAGTGCCGAAGAAAGCCCTCTCATTCGGTCAAGATTCATCGAACAGCCCCTCCACCAAAAGAGTGGGCTTAGCCTCTACCGAACTCGTCTAGCGAATTGAACATTCCACGTCCGCGTCAACACGATGTGTTACGGGTCATAAACGGCCTATAGAGGAGACGGATTCTATAAACGCCGATGATGTTGCTGCCAAGGCTTTAAAACAAGCCAAAAAGAATGCCGCTCAAAGACGGAGAAGATCCATACGACAAGCGCATCTTTGAGAAATCCAATCCCATGCCCTACGTCAGGATCGCGTTTCTGAAGTTCTGCCCGAACAATGCGTTTCCACTCCAGAACACACTCTTCGTGGCAATGAACCCAATTATGAGCCTCGGGTGATACAGCTGAAACGCGACCCTCAGTGGTGCGTTGTTCATCCAAAACGCGACCCTCAGAAAGGCACTGCCAAAGATAAACGCATATCTCAAGAGTGCATTCAAGCGAAATATGACCCTCAGGGGTCTGTTTCACCAACCAAACGCAACCCTCAGGGGTGCATTCAACCAAAACATGATCCTCAGGGATCTGTTTCATCATTTAAATGTAGGCCTCGGCTTAATGTTTACAAATCCAAATGCGACCCTCGTGTTTATCCTCAAGAACGAGACGTGGTCCGCCAAGTTCAAAAAAGTCAACATGGGCTTAAAATCCATGTTCGACAAGAACCAGTCTTCCTCACTCAAGAGCAGGGGGTTCCATCTCCGTCTTCCTGCTTAGTGAAAAGCTCCTCTTAATTGTCGGATTTACGGGAATTATTGTCAAGAAAAAGACCGACACTGCAAGTAGCTCGCTCCTACCAATGTGAGCGACTTATTTCTGTAGTCCTCTCGGAATGTCACTGTTGCTCATCTGCAACTCAACAATCGGTGTTCAACAGATTGACGAACGTTGCTAGACCTACCAAGCGACAACAACATCACAAAAAGAAGATTGTCAAAACAGAATACCCTGAAGTCACTATCAATGTGATCGGCAAAGGGAAAGCCTTGGCTCCCAGCTCTGATGAATAGGAGAGAAGTCATTCCCCGACTGTTCAAAAAATTTGTGACAGTTCGAAGGAGTATATCGATACACTCAGACTCAGACATGAGCTATCCGCTCTGTTAATTATCAAAAGTTAGCCAAGGGGATTACTTCGGATGATGAACATTCAGCAATTGATGATTATCAATCATCAAGCTCCGTCATGGCACGAGAAACTCCCGCTTACATGACCGGAGGCCACGACGACTTTGCAAAGAGAGTCGATGATCAGCAAGCCATGCTTCAAGCGCAATAAGAAACTCTTCTCCAAATGAAGGATATGCTGGCCCAGCTCCTTGCTGAAAAAGGCCAAAGACCTGAGTCTTCCCGGAAGACAATGTCAAAGGGAAAGCAGAAAGCGCCCGAGAATTCAGATCGTGAAACTCACAACCTGGAATCCTCTTTTTTTTTAAAAAAGGAGATGGAAAGAGAGCTACATCCCCAGTCATACATAGCTCCCTATCCACCAAAATTTAAGGCTCCAACCTTACAGCCATTCGATGGAACAGGATCACCGAACCAACACATTTACTATTTCAAGTCATAGACAGGAGATGTGGTAGCAAACGATGCCATTCTGACCCGTTTGTTCATCGGCACCCTTAAGGGTGTTGCTTTCGAGTGGTTCATAAAGCTGCCTGCTGGATCCATTCAAAAATGGGTAGATCTAGAAAGGCTTTTCCTGGCCAGGTTTTTCGAAGATGATACAGAAGTCTCAGTCCCAACTCTCCTCGCCACCAAGTAGAGGAAAGGAGAGTCCATCAAGACTTATGTTGAAAGATTCCGCAGCATAGCATTACGATGCCCGTCATGTATGACCCAATCGACCTTGGTTGAAACTTACAGGCATAATTTGCAAACCCAACTCCTTGCTTAAATAGGGGTGGCAGAATGTCACTCCTGGAGACAATTGGTTTCGTAAGGAGAACAAGCCGAAGAAATCGTTGCTCGGGTCAAGGCTTAAGAAATTCCCCAACCAAAGCCGCAGCAACAGCGCAACCAGTATAATGCTCCTCGGTCCAAGGGGAAGGAGACTCTGGTTGCCGATACCAGCACACGTGCATCACCGGCTAAGCAGGGCAAAGCGCCTAATCCGCCAAGAGCGCTCAAGCAATATTCATTCAAAGAGGATCATGTAGACACCCTGTTCCAACTGCTTCGGAAGAACAACAAACTGCAGCTCCCTAAGATCAGAAAACCAGATAAAGCAGGAAAGGTGGATGACCCTAATTATTGTCGCTATCATAGGTTTTTGGGACATCCCACCAGAAAATGCTATGTCTTCAAAGACATTTTACAAAATCTGGTGAATGCTAACGTGCTCACTCTAAAGCCCGTGCAGAAGACCGTATCCACCAATTTGATAGCGGTCTAGTTCGGTGATTTCCCTCCAATAGCAGCTATAGACAGTGTTATCCCCTTCCACAAAGGGAAAATACATATGAAAAATACTGACTTACACTGTCAGAAGGACAAGGGGTTGGTACCCCTAACTACTCTAAAAGGGAAGATCATGTGGATCCATCCTGATCTGGTTGAAGACCAACAGTGGACGAACAACTCATCCAAAAAGAAAAGAGGTAAGGTTAAGTCATCTAACATGATTAGCCCCTACGTAAATGAGAATGATGACCATCTCAAACCTCTCACCGACTCAGAGGAAGAGAGGATTGTCCTGGCAGCATACCCAGGAGGCAACCCTGGCACCCGTTCAGGAAAAACTTACCTGAAAGACTATGATCAGAATGATCAAGAAGCAGAAGAACAACACCAAGACGCTGGAGAATCGAGCACTCCTTTCCGATTCAATGTCTTAGCATAATTGGCCAACATACCGGCCAGGATTACCCTATACGTGCTCCTGAGGTTGTCCAAAACCACCAAGGAAGCTTTAATTGAATCATTAAAGAATACGGAAAGCTTTATCACACAAGTCATTCCAATTCCTGAAGCTTCTAAAGATCAATCTTGCTTGCAATGCCTACAAGCAGCAAGAAGTCTACCATGCATATCATTCACTCAGGAAGATATGCAGGTAAAACACAAGCATGATAGATCTTTGTACTATACAGGGTATATTGGGTCCTTTGAAATCAGCTGTGTCTAAGTTGACCCAGGCTCGGCACTCAGCATTATGCATTATAGGGTCATACAGGTCGTAGGGATTCCCATGCATCGGCTGAACACCACTCAGACCGCCATCTTTGGTTTCAATGCTAACAGCACTCGGCCCCTGGGGAAGATCAAACTCAGCTGTCAAATCGGAGACCTCAAGCTCGAGGTGATATGTTGCATCATAGACGCGGACATCTCTTACAATCTATTGTTAGGACGACCATGGATTAACGCAAACCACATTGTCCCGTCTACCCTACATCAGGTCATGAAGTATGCTAATGATGAGGGGGAAGTCCGAACCCTGATTGCAGAAAAGTACCCTTTCAGAGGGGTGGAAAACTTCCACACAGATTCTGTCTTCTACTCAGAATCACAAGAGAAAGAAGATGTTGACAGTGGTAATGAAGCCGACGTCGAACCAGATCCTGAAGAAGATTATCCATGGGAGTTGAATTTAAATATAATGGGTCAGGATGAGAACAATAATACCGAGCGAGGGCGAGTGGTGCATTAATGAAGATTTTATTTTTGCATACTTGTCTGATGTGTCCTCTAAAAATGAACAAATAGAGAATGATCTTAATATAGATACCGACCCATGGCGCACATAGTGTACAGAGGCATCCCTCACATTACCGATTAAGTCATCCTTCGCTTCAGATGAAGAAGTAGAAGATGCACTGAAGGCTTTCTTTAAAGTCCCGTCCAAAAGAAAAGGGCAGAAGCCGATCTATTTCGATAAAGTCAAACCTAAATTACTCAAACGAGGAAGTTCAGAAGAAGATAATGGGATCCCTCAATTCCATTATTAAGAACCTAATTCTATACATCTGATGAAACGAATAGGATACAACTTTAATGAAAAATAGGGTTTAAACTTCGGGAAAGAAAGGCGAACACCGATTCAAATGTCTCTCACCCCTGAAGGAAAACCTCCGGATTATTATCAAAAGACTGGAAGAGGTGTGGGCTACGTCTTAACTCCCTCTATCTCAGAAACAGAAACCAGTAACTATCTGTGTTAGGATAATTCATCTGGGACATCATCATGGGAATCTGATGTTAACGTCGGGCCTTTCTTTAGAAGTTTGACCGTGAACATGGTTTCAACCAGTCATCCAGATGAAGATGCAGGGGGTGATGAAGAGTTAATCTAATAACCTAATGATCCCTGGATCAAACGCCTTAACATCTTGTGGGATATGCGCTTTAAACAGCGCGAACCACCTACTGAAGATAAAGTGGTCCAGGTCAACATGGAAGATGAATCCGACCCTAAGCCTATCTTCATAGCTAAAAGCTTATCACCATCTGAGAAAAAGGACCTTATATCTCTCATCTGAGAATATATAGATGTCTTCGCTTGGAATTATGAAGAAATGCCTAGCCTTGACCCAAAAGTAGCAATGCATCGTCTTAACATTGATCCAGACGCAAAACCCGTTAAACAACAACAACGTCGGTTTTGTCCAGAGATCATGGAAGCAATTGAGTCAGAAGTTAAAAAACTTATAGACTCAGGCTTTGTCAGAGAGGAACAACACCCGGACTGGATAGCCAACATTGTCCCAGTTCCCAAGAAGAATGGTAAGGTTCAGATATGCATCGACTTTCATAACCTTAACACAGCTTGTCCAAAAGACGAGTTTCCTCTTCTCATCACTGATATCATGATTGACAATACCTACGGATATGAAAGGATGTCTTTCATGGACGGATTCTCCGGGTATAATCAAATCAAGATGTATCCTGAAGATGAAAAGCATACTGTTTTTAGAACACCACTGGGGGTGTACTGCTACATAGTGATGTCATTCGGCTTGAAAAATACAGGTGCAACTTATCAACGTGCAATGAACACCATCTTCCACGAACATCTACGTAAGAATATTGAATACTACGTTGATAGAGGAACAACCTCGGAAGGATGGCCTTCATGTCTACCCTAGTCCCGGACGAGAGGAGGAGAGGCGGATTCTAAACCCTCAATGGGCAATATCTCGTCGGCTCCAACCTCCTCAGGAATAGAAGGGATTGATCGAAGCATTTCGTCCTTCCTATCAGCCAAGCGCGCAACAGGTGCAGATTTCATCGCGTCCCCCATCAACTTGGTCCTCTTAGAGTTTTTGGCAACAACGGGTTTTCTCTTGCGAATTCTCCTATCATATTCACCTTCCTCTTCAGCAGTAAGGGCCTTTTTACCTGATCTTAAAGAGCGAGGTTCAAGAGCGGGCGCTTTCTCAGGAATTTCCCCAGCCGCCTTGTCTTCAGGAGGGTCAGCAATTAACGACCCCTCTTCAGTCCCCATAGGAACCTCTTCTTCAGAGGGCTAAATAGTGGGCAACTCCTGTTAGGCTTCGACAGCTCCGACTGCTCCTCGTTCACAGGATAGATACTCTTCTATTCCCGGTAAGCGAGTCTTGGTGGAACCGCTTCTCGATTTGTATAATTCCCGAATATCGCTTATACATGAAGTGTAGATATCGTATTCCGGGATTTGAGAAGCCTCATTAAACCAGTCACGGAAGTCCGCAATGGTGGAACAGCCAGGCAGTGAGTTGGGTAAGGTAAAGTGTGCATGAGTCCCTCCGGTAGAGAAGAAGTACCACGCGTGGGCCCCTTCGTACAAATTCCCAACCTGAGCCAATGTCGGGTTAAGGTTGCCAACATAAAGCTGATCATATCCAAACTGCCTGGCAAATCGAGAAGACATGTAAGGTTCAATGATGCACTTCTCCCTTAAGCGATAGACCAGATAGCCTAATCTGATCATGAGAAGCCATCTGATGGTGCCTTCTTCCAAAGAGGGCGAGCCCTCGAAAAGCACGTCTGTAAAGCTGGCACTCTCCTCATCAGCTCCATCAAAGTTAAGAGCGCAGCTGAAGATGCTATACTTGTCTTCCTGAGACAAAAGCAGTCGAGCCCTGACTATATAGGTATTAGTCCATGTGGCCGACTCTAGCCTCTATACAAAGGGAATATAAGAGTCATCGTCTTCAGATACCCCCGTCATCAACGAAGGATAATGTAGCACGAACCAGGCCACCAAGTATGTATACGGTACTGGTAGACGTGGTTGGGAGTTTTCCCAGCCTTCCTCCCAGTAGCCCTAATTCCCCGGGCGCTGACGCGTTTAGAGGTCAACATCCTTAAGCCACTCTGTACGTAGCCTACCATAGTAGTGAGAAGGCTCACGGGCCTCCCATGAGCTAATAAGACAGCTAGGTATATAACCTCAGCTAATATCGCCTTGACTGATTTCGATGGTACTACACACTGCTTTAGCCAGATCATGAAGAAGCCAGCGAGGAGAGCTACGTCGGAAATAGGAATTATGGTCTGGTAGTGAAAACTTTCAAATTTGACACTAGCCTCAAACCCATCTTCCATGTGCTCAGTCTTGTAAGCAGCGTTAGAAGCCTTAATTCGGGCCTTAGCGTCTTTAAGAGAAATGGCAGCCAATCAGGTCACGGCCTCATCTTTCTGACCTAAGTTTTGAAAGAGATAGTCCGCCCATGCAGTATGCATAAGACCCCTCCGCGCATCCCAACAACCTAAGAACATATGTAGAAGTGGCACATCAGCTCCCAAAAGGTAACATAAACTTCTGGGTGTGCCACTCTTAAAATGGAGAGCTCTTCAGTAGTGGGGATGAATTCTTCATAAGGCATCCGACCTAATGACAGCCTCGATACCGCTTGCATCTCATGGAGAGCAAAGCCTAACTCTCCTACAGGTGTGAATAATATGTAGCTGTCCGGGTTGTATCTCTCTAACATGGCGAAGAAATTGGGATAGCTTTGCATAATCCCACGTTGAGTAGCTAACACTAGGATTGCAAGACCCGATTAAGCGAGCGGTTCCTTAAGCTCCTCAAGAACAAAGTCTACCATTCGGGTCCACCAACCTCCCTCTCCAGAACAAACCCATCCTGGGGATCTGAACGTCTGCGCAGAGAATTCACCCTGAGACGTAATGAATTGGCGAATGAAGACATTCGCTGGAAGTGGCACTTCTGGAGCAAGATCTTTTTTCTCAAATAGGCCGGGCCTCAAACCCTTGAGTTGTCCCCTGATTTGCATGCGAGCTTGTCGACCAAATCCAAGCAACACATTTTTTTCTCCTTGACTATATCAAAAGTCAAACCTCGGCGACAGCTCACATTCAAGAAGTAGGAGAGTGGATACATCCTCTTCATATTTAGGAGAAAAAGGAAGCGATTATTGACTCTCCGTAGCAGCTTTGAATCTTTTGCATGTATAAGATGGTCATCAGCTGCTATGTGATCTCCAAAAATGAACGCCGGTTTAGGGAATTGATTATGGCCGGCAAGAGTCTCCAAATCTAAGTCGGTGATCAGAGCTCTGAGAGTAGAACATCGTGGGAATCTGAGCATGCTCGTTCTCTCCGAGTCAGGGAAAGTGCACAACGAAATTCTGCTGTGAAGGCTAAAAACTTCATTCGTGTCAGGGCTGCCAATATACCTAAAATGATGCTCTTGCGAAAAAGGCACATGCGTGAAGAACACTGCAAAGTCAAAAGCAAATATTAGCAGCTGAAGCAAGTTGTTGACATAAATTTAAGAGAAGAAACTAGAAACACAGAGATCAAGGCCCACGTGTCAAATCTTAAACACAAAGGGCCAGCCTCGTGTTGTAAATCCCAAACGTGAGAGTCGAGACACGCGTTGTAAATCCCAAACGCGAAGGCCAAGTCCCACATTTAGAATTCAGAACGCTAGGGTCAACACCGCGTTTCACAATGAACATGGAGTCCTAACTTCGTGTTTTCATTAAACAAGAAACGAGTCATCTTCCTCGTTGTTAAGAACCCATCTAGGGTTTTCAGAAAACTTGTCAAAACAAGTTATTATGATCACCACCTACCACGACAAGGAAGCCCCCACGACGGCGACGGTGACGACGACGTTCTCGCACGAACAAGAACACCACCGACGACCCCAGCCAACGACGTTTCAGAAGTCGCTCCAGTGACCTTCTTGGAGTCGGAGCTCATTTTTCGTGGCGCCATTGATGCAATCAGTCGAAAAAGATGCAGAAGACGAAGTTCGCTGGATATCTCGTCAAAATTAAACGAGGGTTCTCATTCTTGGAACTTTCCGAAAATAGAAAGAGTCGAATGACTCTTGACATGACCACACAGGTCTATTTATAATAGCCGTCAAGCTGTTAAAGCGGTACGGGATTCTAGGAGAGAATCCCAACCTTTTTTGAAAACACAATCTTTTGCATTTTTGGATAAAGTCAGTTAAGACTTTAATCTTAACGTGAAGTTCACATCCACGTTCAAATCTCCAAACGCTAGGCCAAGACCAACGTTACGAGGGTTCTTAACCTCACGTTTTGAATCTCAAACGCAAAGGTCATCTTTGCGTTGTAATTCTTCCAAATGAAGAATCTACCCTTGTGTTTTCAAACATGACACTTAGCCTTTAACGTCATGAATCTTTTTAACAGAGTGTTAATCAAAACCTTTGAATTTCGTCAACAAAATCTAAGTCATTTTCAGATGGCAACCCTTTCGTCAGATTAAATCAACACTTCTGATGATCATCATCCCTACTGAGCTGACATCTAGCCTGCATTTCTACCAGCGCAATGATGATCTTGTTAAAATCAACTTATCGATTCTCATCAGTAGAACGATAAGCCTCCGAAATCACTCAAATCATGGTCAATTTACTAACTCTTCTCAGCAGAGTAGTAAATAACCAATTTATCAACTCCCTTCAGCGGGATGATAAAATCATTAAAACCTTGTTCAAATCACCAAGTATCATAATTCATCCCTCCGATGATAAAATATTTAGCAATCCTCCCCAGTGAGATGCTAAAATACCCTCCCTATAGATATCACGTTAAAATTACACCTCTGATAAAATCAACTTATCGACTCTCCCTAATAGAGCGATAAGTCCTCAAAATAGCCCCGATCGTAATATCTCTCCTGTCACGTTAAAATCACACATCTGACAACATCAACTTATCGACTCTCCCTAATAGAGCGATGAGTCCTCAAAATTGCCCCGATCGCAATATCTCTCCTGTCACGTTAAAATCACACCTCAGACAACATCAACTTATCGACTCTCTTAAATAGAGCGATAAATCTTCAAAATTACCCTGGTCGTAATCTCTCTTCTGTCACGTTAAAATCACACATCTGACAAAATCAACTTATCGACTCTCTCCAATAGAGCGATAAGTCTTCAAAATTGCCCCGATACAATCTATTTTTGTACATTTATAATCTTTTTCTTCAATCTTTTTCAATCTATTTCTTTAGTAAAATACATTGTTATAAATGTGGCTAATATTCTTTTAAGACATTCGTCTTCTATTTCTTCAATCTTTTTCTTTGTATAACAACGATTAGCATACTGTCCGATACAATCTATTTCTGTACATTTACAATCTTTTTCTTCAATGTTTTTCAATCTATTTCTTCAGTAAAATACATTGTTATAAATGTGGCTAACATTCTTTTAAGACATTCGTCTTCTATTTCTTCAATCTTTTTCTTTGTATAACAACGATTAGCATAGTGTCCGATACAATCTATTTCTGTACATTTACAATCTTTTTCTTCAATGTTTTTCAATCTATTTCTTCAGTAAAATACATTGTTATAAATATGACCGTATCGGACACTATGCTAATCGCTGTTATACAAAGAAAAAGATTGAAGAAATAGAAGATGAAGGCCTTAAAAGAATGTTACATAAAATCATGATTAACAGTGATACTGAAGATGAATCATATTCATCAACCTCAGAATCTGAGGAAGAAGAAAATTATAAATGTACAGTTAATAACTGTAATGAAGAAGCCGAATATTGGAAAGTTATAGTCTAAATGAATGGACTCTCAATAAATATGATTAAATAAAATCATGAGTTAATGGAAAAATATTATCTGGAGATATATCCCAAGAATTAAAAGAAGATCTTTTAAAAAATATAGTAAATAAAGAAAATAAAGAAAGTCCAAATATAGACAATATTTATAGATTTTCTTAAGTCTTAAAAAGAAGGCAAAATATTGCCCGTACCTCAAAGGATTTATCTTTATCATCTCTTAATAAAGAGATACAAGAATTAAAAAAGAAAGTGAAAGACTTAAAGCAAGAGAATAAATACGTTCTCTCAAGACTAGAAAACAATAATGAAAATTCAAATGCTATAGTTCAACATAATGGACACAGTAACAGTGATACTGACACTAATACACTTTTGCAAATACTGCAACAAGTTACCTCTCAAAAGTGGTATATTAAAATTACTTTAGTTATAGCTGAACAAATGTTCATACTAGATCTTATAGCTCTGGTCGATAATGGTGCGGATCTAAACTGCATAAACGAAGAAATAATTCCTTCTAAATTCTTCAAAAAAAACTACTCAAACTTTGAGTAGTGCAAATGGTAATCAATTAGAGTTAAAATATAAATTACCACAGGCACGTCTATACGTTCAAGGGACTTGTATACCAACTCTCTATATTTTAGTTAAAAATTTATCCCAACATGTAATACTAGGAACCCCATTCCTGCATAATATTATGCCAATAAGTCAAATTGAAACCAATGGTATAATAGCTAAATTTGAGGATAAAGAAATTATGTTTAAATTTATTACAGATCCTCAGACAAGAATGCTGAATGAAGTCAAAAATATAATATTGAAGGAAAATCAAATAAATTTTCTTAAAGAAGAAGTAGTATTTGTTCAAATTGAAGAGAAAATTAAGAAACAAAAAGACTTAATAAGTCAAATGGAAAATAAATTCAAACTCACTGTATGCAGTGATATACCAAATGCTTTCTGGAATAGGAAACAATATATTGTTTCTTTACCTTATATTAAAGGTTTTAATGAAAAAAATATTCCGATAAGGTCAAGACCCTGTCAGATGAATCAAGAATATCTTGATCTATGCAAAAAAGAAATACAAACTCTTATAGAGAAAAATTAATAAGGAAATCATATTCTCCTTGGAGCTGTACTAATTTTTATGTTAATAATGTAGCAGAAAGAGAAAGAGGTGTTTCTCGTTTAGTTATAAATTATAAACCTTTAAATACCGTCCTTAAATGGATAATATATCATATTCCCAATAAAAGGGATTTATTAAATTGCATTAATAATGCTAAAATATTTTCTAAGTGCTAAAATATTTTCTAAGTGCTAAAATATTTTCTATGTTTGATTTAAAATCAAGTTATTTGTAGATTCAAATTGAAGAAAAAGATAAATATAAAATTGTCTTTGTTGTTCCATTTGAACACTATGAATAGAATGTTATGTCATTTGGGCATAAAAACACCCCTTCCGAATTTCAAAATATTATGAATGAAATTTTTATTCCTTATACGGATTTTATATTATCATATATAGATGATATTCTTATATTTTCTTATAGTTTTGATCAACATATTAAACACTTAGAAATTTTTAGAAACCTAGCTATAAAAAATGGGTTAGCTATATCTGCCCCAAAAATAAAATTATTTCAAACTCAGATTAGATTTCTGGGTCATAATATAGAGAAAGGAACTATAATTCCTATTGATCGTAGCATTGAGCTTGCATCAAAATTTCCTGATGAAATAACTGATACTAAATAGTTACAAAGATTTTTAGGTGCTTTAAATTATGTAGCAGATTATTATAAAAATCTAGCACAAGATACAGTTCTTTTATATGATAGGCTTAAAAAGAATGCTAAGCCTTGAACTGATCAACATACTGCTGGAGTTAAAAGAATTAAACTCAAAGTTAAATGTTTACCTTGCATTTATTTAGAAAATATACACTGGTTCAAAATAGTTGAAATAGATGATTCTAATATTGGTACGGAGGAATATTAAAGCAAGTAGATCCTCAAACTAATAAAGAACAATTAGTTCGATTTATTTCTGGTAAATAGGATAAAGCCCAATTTAATTATTCAAAAATTAAAAAGAATGCTTTCTATTATCAAATGTTTTTTGAAATTTAGATTTGATATTTTAAATCATGAATTCTTACTAAGAATTGACTGTAGTTCTTCTAAAAGTATTATTGAAAAAGAGTTTAAAAATTTAGTCTCTAAGAAAATATTTGCTAGATGGCAGGATGAATTAGCTATGTATCAATTTAAAATTGATAATATTAAGGGTGATTATAATCATCTTCCTGATTTTCTAACTAGAGGGTTTTTACAGGGTACAAATGAGATGGAGTAATCCCTCCTTTTTAGGGAGGGGGAGAGGAGGCCCTAATAGCAGCTCAGGCCCTAAC
>NW_017972435.1:234510-257289 GCF_001876935.1 Asparagus officinalis | reverse complement strand
CGCGCACGCACATGCACGCACTACACTGTAGATGAATATTAACAATATATATATGTATATGTACATGTACATTTATATGTATATGTATATGTATATGTGTGTGTGCACGTGTGTGCGTGGGTGGGTGTGTGTTTATATATATATATAATCATTTGCCGTCATTAACCTTTATTCATCTTGAAGTTGTTCTTAGTTTCTTTGAGAAGTTAGAGATAGTTGTTTTTGTTCAAGATTTTCAGAGGATAGAAGTGAACTAGGGTTGCAATTTTTTTTGATGTAGTGGATCTTTTATGGTAAGTGGATACACCTCGAGGTTTTTCACACGCAAGAGTTTCCTTGTTAGAAGTCTTATAATTCTGTGGTTGTTTTTACTTGTTGATATCATAGGCTTAATCTATTTGGCTCAACATCAACGTAGAAGAGAACACTGTATTTGTGTTGTGCATTGTGGACGCGAGGGGCTCATCTACATGGGCGTCTGCCCACGAACCGCCTGCTTTCGTGCGCGCGCACGGAAGGCCCATCCGCGCCGCTTGTGCGGCCACGACGAGTTCGTGGTCATGTCTGTGCCGCGTCCACACGCGCCGTCTGGTGCCCACGATCTCATGGTCATGGTCGTGCGCCAGTTCAGCCCACGTCGCGTCCACGCCAGCTCGAGCGCGTGCTCTTTCTTCATGCGTGAGTTTTTCTTTTCTCGCCACGAGAGCCCGCCTAAATTTCAGATTTTCCCCTGTTTAGGGAGAAAGTTGATGTCTTCATTGAGTTACTCATTACAGCTTCAGTCATTACAATGAAAATACAAAAATATAGTCTTTTTATAAGACTTTTACATAATAAAAATACAATTCTCGTCAAACAGCGTAGAGATCGTTTATTGGTCTTCTGCTTGCGTGGGATCTTGGCCTGTGACAGAGACGTTGATATCTGTAGACCACCAAATGATCAGATCAGATCCAGAGCTTCGTCGATTCGTGAAAGAATTAAGAAGCTAAAGCGCTTATCTTGGCAACAGCGAGATAATTACTGTTCTTAAGATCACCGTAACGGGGTAATCTTAAGGGACGAACCGGGCTCCAAATCTGACGAACTCCTCTTCTTTATGCTGAAGAATCCGCTGAAGTCTCCTCCTCCTCTCTAAAATTCGTGGCTCTTCAGTCCTCAATCCGGTAGGGCTTCGCCAACGCTCGAGAATTCCAGATCTAAAAAAATAAAGGCCCTAGGGCTGTATTTATAGGCTTCAGGAGCCCTATGTTCAGATAAGAAAGGCCGATTCCCTCTTATCTTCAGTTGAAATCACTTAACCATATTATCAGATCAGTTGGAGCAAATCCAGACGATTAACGATCGAAAAACTGTCGAAAACAATCAAAATCAACATTTTTTGTATTGCAGACACTTCTGAGTGTCTTGGC
This sequence comes from Asparagus officinalis, assembly GCF_001876935.1. NCBI lineage: Eukaryota > Viridiplantae > Streptophyta > Magnoliopsida > Asparagales > Asparagaceae > Asparagus > Asparagus officinalis. Next base: position 255,877 of record NW_017972435.1, on the reverse strand, counting down.
TTGGCCGAGACACTTATAAGTGTCTTGGCCAAGCTAAGACACTTGAGAGTGTCTCGGCTTGGCCGAGACACTCAAGAGTGTCTCGGCTTGAAGTGTCTCGGGTATTTTGGCCCTAACTTCCTCATATAACCTCTAAATTACCTCTTGGCTTGGCCGAGACACTTATAAGTGTCTTGGCCAAGCAAAGACACCACGGGGTGTCTTGGTTTGGCTTTTTCTGGTTTTGGCGCGTCGAGTTTGTTTCCACCGTAAATTCGTCGCTCGGACTCAGAATTACGCGGTTCAAGATGCGTTAGAAAGCCGACGAGAAGATATATAAACTCCTATGATTGAATCATATGTGGAATAAATGGGACATGAGGGGTGCTCCACCTTTCGTAAACGACACGTGACTCCAGATCAGCTCTTGTTTTCATTATTTTGAAGTTCCGTTGCTTCGTACGATCCATCGACTCACTTCATGTGTTTGTCATTGTCAAACGAGCTCCTGTGACTCGAATAGTGATGTTCATCGTCTTCTTTCTGTCTCGAGCCGTGTGCGGGGACCTATAGGTAATTTTTGACGCCTAAAGATACCCCCTCCAAAGTGTTTCGGTCTTGTTTCTTTTATAGATGAGTCTGAAATACTTTGGATATGATCGGTCCAACCTTTAGTCGGTATAAAAGGACCTATAGCTTTGATTCTTAACTCCTTCGATTTTTAGTCTATTCGGTATTTTGATGAATAACCGAAACTGTTCTGACATTGTGTTTATCGTCTGGCCGTTGTCGAAATCTTGAATTAAAATTGATGAGTTGATTTTGGCTCGTATCCTCGAGTTGACTTTGAACTGACTATCTCCATCATGATATATTGATTCGCATTGACTTTCATCGCAACACGTTGATTGGTGTTGATCTAGGGTTACGCGTTGACCGATGTTGACCTAGGGTTTCAGATCGCTCGACGTTGACATTTTCATCGCAACGCATTGACTGGCGTTAACCTAGGGTTACACGTTGACCTAGGGTTTCGAATTGCTCGGCGTTGACTTTTTTATCGCAACACATTGACTGGCGTTGACCTAGGGTTACGCGTTGGCCGGCATTGACCTAGGGTTTCGAATCATCCGACGCTGACTTTTTATTGCAACGCGTTGACTGACGTTGACTTAGGGTTACCCGTTGACCGACGTTAACCTAGGGTTTCGGACCGCCCCACGTTAATATAGTTTATACTCGTACGTTTGCTGGAGTATACATAGTTTAAGCTCTTAAGGTATTGGAGCATGGCAGTCCTAATAGTTAGCGTTGCAGGACCAACTGTCAAAGCTGATTCGTCTGGAGATATGGATCTTATCCCGAAGTTATTGGATGCTCGAGTCACGAGACCAGTTAATAAAGCTGGTGCATCAATGACTTTCACACTTATAGGATTTTTAGCAAACCCTCAGCCCTCAACGGATTTGATGAGCCTTTACCGACTACCGTTTGAGTCGGGCTAGCATGCAGATTGTTTAAATCCGTTCTGCATGTAACGTTATGCTAAAAGAGTTAACTCCTTTAGTGCTACGATATTGAATATGTAGACTTCGTCTTTCTCACGGGAATTGACTACCCGGCCGCATGTATCAGATGCAGACTCAGGATTTTTGGCAAATCCTCAGCCATCAACAGGTTTGACGTGTCTTTACCGATTACTGTTTGAATCGGGCTTGCATGCGGAATGTTTAAGTCCGTTCCGCATGTGACGTTGTGCTAAGAGAGTTAACTCTCTTAGTGCTACGATATTGAATACGTAGACTTCGTCTTTCTTATGGGAATAGACTACCCGGTAACGCGTGTTAGACGCTGACTTATCCCTACTTAGGCTTCGGGATAAAATTCCCCAGATTGAAATTCTGGTGTCTTCTTCAATCGGTGAATGACTAAACCGGCAACACATGTTAGACGTGACTTATCCTTAGTATTCAGGATAAAATTCCCCGTGTGTGTGAGGCACGGATTATGGTGTTATTAATAACAACCTGCGACAATGTCGAATATGTGGGCTTTTGTCCTTTTTACGGTCAAGGACTAACCGGCAACACGTGTTAGGCGCTGACTTATCCCTACTTAAGCTCCGGGATAAAATTCCTCAGACTAGAATTCTAGTATCTTCTTCAATCGGTGAAAGACTAAACCGGCAACGCGTGTTAGGCGTTGATTTATTCCTACTTAGGATTCAGGATAAAATTCCCCGCGTGTGTGAAGCACGGATTTTGGTGTTATTAATAAGAACCAGCCACAATGTCGAATATGTGGGCTTTTATTCTTTTTACGGTCAAGGACTAACTGGCAACGCGTGTTAGGTGCTGACTTATCCCTACTTAAGCTTCGGGATAAAATTCCCAGACTAGAATTCTGATATCTTCTTCAATCGGTGAAAGACTAAACCGGCAACGCGTGTTAGGAGTTGACTTATCCCTACTTAGGATTTGGGATAAAATTCTTCGTACGTGTAAAGCACGGATTTTGGTATTATTAATAACAACCTACCACAATGTCGAATATGTTGTCTTTTGTCCTTTTTACGGTCAAGGACTAACTGGCAACCCGTGTTAGGCGCTGACTTATCCCTACTTAGGTTTCGGAATAAAATTCCCCAGAGTAGAATTCTGGTGTTTTTTTCAATCGGTGAAGGACTAAATCGGCAACGCGTGTTAGGCGTTGACTTATCCCTACTTAGGATTCAGGATAAAATTCCCTACTCGTGTGAAACACGGATTTTGGTGTTATTAATAACAATCTGCCACAATGTCGAATATATGGGCTTTTGTCCTTTTTACGGTTAAGGATTAACCGGAAACGCGTGTTAGGCGCTGACTTATCCCTGCTTAGGATTCAGGATAAAATTCCCCACGCGTGTGAAGCACGGATTTTGGTGTTATTAATAATAACCTGCCACAATATCGAATATGTGGGCTTTTGTCCTTTTTACGGTCAAGGACTAACCGACAACGCGTGTTAGGCGCTGACTTATCCCTACTTAGCCTTCAGATTAAAATTCCCCAGACTGGAATTCTGGTGTCTTTTTCAATCAGTGAAAGACTAAACCGGCAACGCGTGTTAGACGTTGACTTATCCCTACTTAGGATTCAGGATAAAATTCCCCACGCGTGTAAGACAAAGCTTTTGGGAGTTGAAGGGTGGTGTCGAAAAATGGGAGAGGAAGAATTTTATATTCTATCTCCCAAAACCGAAGAGGAAGAATTTTATACTCTATCTCCTATTGCTAAGGAAACTCGAAGAGGGATCTCTACCCTAAGAATTCAGAAAAGCAAAACTAGGAGTGGGTTCTTCACTCCGAGAAATACAAAGAACCAAGAAACCCTAACTTTTATAGGATTGGTTGCTTAATCCAAGAAAAGAATTCCTCATTAATTGAGGTGAAATTCCGATTTCGGTCCTAACTTTTATAGGTTTGGTCGAATAGGAAAATGTGAAAGTCTTTCGTTTATCAAAATGGTCATTCCGGTCTTGGTCCTAACTATCTGCAGGTTTGACCAAGTAAGGTTAGAGGCAGTCCTAATTTTTATAGATTTGATTTCTCAAATTGAAAGTGAACTTCTCATTCATGGAAGGAATCGAGAGGGGATTTTGGTTGTGGTCCTAACTGTTTAAAGGTTTGACCGAGATGGGAATTTGAGACGATCCTAACTGTTTAAAGGTTTGATCATTCAATTTGTAGACCTCTCGTTCATGAAAAGAATGGAGAGGGGATTTTAGTTGTGGTCCTAACTATTTAAAGGTTTGACCGAGATGGGAATTTGAGACGACCCTAACTACTTAAAGGTTTGATCATTCAATTTGTGGACCTCTCGTTCATGGAAGGAATCGAGAGGGGATTTTGGTTGTGGTCCTAACTGTTTAAAGGTTTGACCAAGTAGACAGTGGGAGTGGGAGTACAAATCACAGTAGGAGTGTTGACTTGCACAAGTCGCTCAGAGGGGGTTCCTGGTGTTAAGTGACAAATACTTAACACAGAGGGGTTTGATAATCGTCAATGATCAAGAGATTAAAATTCTGAATACTATGTCCGGACTCTGACAATGAGAATGTTGAGTACACAGACGTAGCGAGAGTTTGAGTGGGAGTTTAGTGTTTATCACTTTACTTGTAAAGATCAGGTTATCCCTAAGAATATTACATTTAACATTCTTTCGGGAACTTCCCGTTACATGAATCATCTACCCCCAGTTTTCTTTGCGAAACTGGGTTTATCATTGTATCCAGTTGAATGACCGGGTTATCCTTAAGAATACCAAGCATGATACTCTCCAGGAACTTCCCGTGAAAGAAAGGAAACAGTTTAGACTCATATACCGTTTGGAGTTTTGAGGGGGAGTTTATACTCGGATACTCTTCAGAGTGTGAAGGAGCAATTTATACTCTTATACTTTTTGGATTATGAAAGAGAAGTTTATATTCTTATACTTGTCGGAGTGTGAAGGAGCAGTTTATACTCTTATACTTTTCAGAGTGTGAAGGAGTAGTTTATACTCTTATACTTGTCGGAGTTTTCATTCGATTTAATTGAGTGTTATGACGCCGGCTTCAACCAAGGTTTGGATGCTATTTTTGAGAGTAAAACAATCCTTGGTAGGATGAAGGATCCTCCTGTGATACGTACAATACTTTGGATCCGAGATATTATCAGCTTCCTCCTGATTTGTGATAGGTAGCAGCTTGATCTTGTTGTTTTTAAGGAGGGATTCAAAAATAGCTGGAACATCTTCATCCTTGAATGAGTACTCTTTTTGGAGTCTCGGACACGAAGTCTTTTGCTGTCTTCGGGGTTGCTGTTGTGACGTCTGATTAACATCAACAGCAGCTCCAGGGGCCTTCCCTTTACCACGAGAGACGAAGCTTGAGTTCGGAGAGTTAGCCACTGGTTGACTTCTCTCGGTTTTCTTCCTTCTGAGGAAGTGTTCGGCCTGCTCTCCGAGCGTCTTCAACTCTTTCCATGTGTTGGATGGTGTGATTCCCATAACTTCTAATATCTTAATAGATAGGTTGTTATGATATGTTTGGAGAATAAAGTCCTCCGTGATCGGATCTCGGCAGTTCATCACCTTATTCCGAAAACGTTTGATAAAGTCGTCGACTGTCTCTTCGTCTTCCTGTTTCTTCTCAAAGAGTGTCCTGTTGGATATCTTGGCATCGTCGTCAAAGAAATTATCGAGGAATGAGCTCTCCATACCGTCCCAGTTGTTGATACTTCCAGGCTTGAGACGACGGTATTAATCGAAGACAGGCCCGCGAAGGGTGCCGACGAATGACCGAACCATTAAGGCTTCATTGCCGGAGATCGTGCCTAAGTGGGACTTAATGTAGATTAGATACTGAGTGGGTGAACCCTTCCCGTCGAACGACGTGAAGTTGATTAGGTTGAACTTCGCCGGATACGGGATCGAATCCCACTCTATCAGGTAAGGACACGGAATGCCGGTCTTCTTTACCTCTCAAGCAGACATTAGAGCGTTAATTTTGCTCTCGAGGTCTTTCATCTTCTCATTCTCGTCTGTATCATGTTTTGGACAATTTCCAAGAGGAACAATATGGTCACTCCCGACATTATTATATTTAGAGGGACCACCCCCAACGTTGTTATCTGTAGGGGTTCATTTGAACAACCCCCAGTATTTTTAGGGGGTGCATCAGCCATGATGATTTCGTCTACTTCTGGATCGCTGTCAACTACGGTGTTCTGGGTGCGGCGGCTGGATTCACCAAGTTGATTGGACAGAGCCTGCATCTTTCGGTCATGCTCTTCTTTTATCTGTATCATGGCTATTTCCAATTCGAACTTAAAGTTCTCTTTTTGCTTAGCCAAAGCATCCTCGATGATCTTGGTCATTTGTTCCGCGTTGATCATGAACGCCTCACAAGATTGTCCTATGCTGGACACCGTATTGTCAAAAGCGATGGCAAAGTTCACATCTGATGCTTCATCATCTGAGAATAATCCGCTATTCATCCTCTATAGTCCCTACGCCTAGTAGTTCCTACGCGTAACCGAGTTATATGTTGGGATACGTCCGAAAAATGACGAGAACTAAAATTTCGCGTTGACTTCCCTTTATCAGCCATATTGATAGTGACCTCTGGGAGTTCGTCGTCTTGCGCAACTGACCTTTTTCTACAGAAACACCTTGGCTTAGTTTCCGACGGTTTATAGGAAAGCCTTTGGAATACCGAGACCCTCTGTGAAGCGGTCTTGGGGCAGCTACACGCTGATAATACTATCCTGATAATTTTGGTACACGGACAGTGAGAGTCAGCTTCCCAAGTACCTCTCTTTCCAGATTTATTCGTACCCCTAGCCCGATAGTACAACTCCTAGACGTTGCGGTCAGAGCAACCTATCGGTTGTTTACATGAATTCTCATGTATAACACGTTCGTCTGTCTGACGCGTTTTCTTCTGAGTAAACAACTCCTTGTTGGTGTCTGCAGAAGTCACACGTTTGAAATCACACCTTTCTGAGGGTAAAACCTTAACGGGCTCCTGGCCTTCGACTCGCAGTCTGATGCGGTCGGTTGCTGGAATTTTCTCCTTATGAGAAGGCTTTATATTATCATGAGGGTGCGTGCGACCCCTAGCTTGTTGAGTTGCTCAGGCTTCCTTCACTGGGCCCAAGCGTTCTTTAATAGGAGTTTTACCTCGATCTTCATGTTGAGGACTGAGGCATTCCTTCAATGAAATTCTAACTCTGGAGAGATTCATACCGCCGTAGGGTTCTACCGGGGGCGTAGGAACGGAAGGAATGGGATCCGTAGTTGACGAAGGTTGGAGAGCAGCCTCGAATGCTTTTGCCTTAGCCGCTGATTTGGCCTTTGGCATCCAAACTTGCTTAGATCTTGGTAGCTTTTTGATCACCTTTTCCTTTTGCAACTCCTGTGCCTTCCGCACAAGGAAGAGTTGAAAGGATCTTTTTGACATTAACCCATTCATTGGTTGCTGGTTTGGAGGAGACGGCGTTTGCTTGCTGCTGGAACACTTGGCACCTTCTGAGTTTCAGATCCGCATCATAGCAGATCCCGTCAACAGGCTTCAAAGCCTTGGTAAATTGGTGAGCGAGATGTTAACAGCGCCTTTGACGAGCCCTCTTCGTCAGCACTTGTGCACTTTCAATGGGAAACTCTTTGACTTTCGAAGAGTTGTCACGAACGTTGGATCTGGTTTCTTTGGAGGCCGGAGAGGGGTCTTCCACTGCATTCGGGTTCAGTTGGATCTGGTTTCTTTGGAGGCCGGAGAGGGGTCTTCCACTGCATTCGGGTTCAGATCATCAGCCCTGGTCTTCGGGGTCTTCCACTGCATTCGGGTTCAGATCATCAGCCCTGGTCTTCGGATCTGAAGGCATGTTCTTCGCGGTAGTGGTTTTCCTACGTTTGCAAGAAGAAGATCTGGAGGAGGAGGATGAAATATATTCCTTGAATTTTTGCTGGTCGAATTCGTATTCGACCTCTTCGAACACCGGGATCTTGATCGTCGGTTGCGTCACGACAGCCTCGGCAGCGAGGCTATTGGCTCCCACTGTGGTTGCCAGCTTGTTTAGGGAGAAAGTTGATATCTTCATTGAGGTACTCATTACAACTTCAATCATTACAATGAAAATACAAAAAGATAGTCTTTTTATAAGACTTTTACACAATAAAAATACAATTCTTGTCAAACAGCACAGAGATCGTTTATCGGTCTTCTGCTTGCGTGGGATCTTAGCCTGTGACTGGGACGTTGATATCCATGGACCACCAAACGATCAGATCAGATCCATAGCTTCGTCGATTCGTGAAAGAATCAAGAAGCCAAAGCGCTTATTTCCGTAACAGCGAGATAATTGCTCTTCTTAAGATCACTGCAACGGGGTAATCTTAAAGGACGAACCGAGCTGCAGATCTGATGAACTCCTCTTCTTTATGTCGTAGAATCCACTAAAGTCTCCTCCTCCTCTCTGAAATTCGTGGCTCTTCAGTCCTCAATCCAGTAGGGCTTCGCCAACGCTCGAGAATTTCAGATCTAAAAAAATAAAGGCCCTGGGGCTATATTTATAAGCTTCAGGAGCCCTGTGTTCGGATAAGAATGGCCGATTCCCTCTTATCTTTAGTTGAAACCACTTAACCATAGTATCAGATCAGTTAGAGCAAATCCAGGTAGTTAACGATCGAAAAACCGTTGAAAACAACCAAATTCAGCGTTTTTTGTATTGCAGACATTTCTTAGTGTCTTGGCTTAGTCGAGACACTTATAAGTGTCTTGGCCAAGCCAAGACACTTGAGAGTGTCTCAGCTTGGCCGAGACACTCAAGAGTGTCTCAGCCAAGCCGAGACACTTGGAAGTGTCTTGGCCAAGCCAAGACACCCCGGGGGGTCTTGGTTTGGCTTTTTCTGGTTTTGGCGCGTCGAGTTTGTTTCCACCGTAAATTCGTCATTCGGACTCAGAATTACACGGTTCAAGATGCATTATAAAGCTGACGAGAAGATCTACAGGATCTCATGATTGAATCATATGTAGAATAAATGGTACATGAGGGGTGCTCCGTCTTTTGTAAATGACGCGGGGCTCCCTATCAGCTCTTGCTTCCGTTATTCTGAAGTTCCGTTGCTTCGTATGATCCGTCAACTAACTTCATGTGTTTGTCATTGTCAAACGAGCTTCTGTAACTTGGATAGCAACGTTCATCTTCTTCTCTCTATCTCGAGCCGTGTGCGCGGACCTATAGACAATTTTTGACGCCTACAGCCCCATGTTCTCTCCTATAAATAGAGAAGGGGTAGAGGAGTAGAGGGTGGGGAAAATTGTGGGAAATTCTTGAGTGAGTGAGAAACTTGAGAGGAATAGTAAATAGTGAGGAAGAGAGAGCTTGTAATAGTTCGGTATTCTCCTCATAGTGAAACCCCCCCTCCCGTGGACGTAGGCAAGTTTGCCGAACCACGTAAATCTCATGTCTGTATTATTTTACTATGAGTTTGTCATTGCTTGTAGGTTCCCTCTACATTTCAGTCTTAGAACTGATAGAGGAATAGTGTATATTTCATTTGATGAAATATTTCACTTTCGATTCTAGTTTCCTTTGAGAAACAAGAATTTCACTACTTATTCTAGTTTCCTTTGAGAAACAAGAATATAGAGATTAACTTGTGCTTTTGTGATAAGAAAAGCCAGGGCTATCTCTCAGGTGATATCGCTTTCGCGGTGTGAGGGCGTGACTCTGCATCCAAAAATTGGTATCAGAGACCTTGTTCAGATTAGTGGTGGTTGAGCTACTGATCTGAGGTGGTGGTTGACACAAGGTATTTGTTGGAATTCCTGGGCGAAACAGATTTATTTATACAAGCGGAGAATGGTGTCAACAAGTAAAACAGTTAAAGTTGGAAAGTACAAGATCGAAAAGTTTAATAGGAAGAATGATTTCTCCTATTGGAAGATGCAGATGAAAAACAAGCCGAGAAACTTGGAAGTGTCTTGGCCAAGCCAAGACACCACGGGGTGTCTTGGTTTGGCTTTTTCTGGTTTTGGCGCGTCGAGTTTGTTTCCACCGTAAATTCGTCATTCGGACTCAGAATTACACGGTTCAAGATGCATTATAAAGCTGACGAGAAGATCTACAGGATCTCATGATTGAATCATATGTAGAATAAATGGTACATGAGGGGTGCTCCGTCTTTTGTAAATGACGCGGGGCTCCCTATCAGCTCTTGCTTCCGTTATTCTGAAGTTCCGTTGCTTCGTATGATCCGTCAACTAACTTCATGTGTTTGTCATTGTCAAACGAGCTTCTGTAACTTGGATAGCAACGTTCATCTTCTTCTCTCTATCTCGAGCCGTGTGCGCGGACCTATAGACAATTTTTGACGCCTACAGCCCCATGTTCTCTCCTATAAATAGAGAAGGGGTAGAGGAGTAGAGGGTGGGGAAAATTGTGGGAAATTCTTGAGTGAGTGAGAAACTTGAGAGGAATAGTAAATAGTGAGGAAGAGAGAGCTTGTAATAGTTCGGTATTCTCCTCATAGTGAAACCCCCCCTCCCGTGGACGTAGGCAAGTTTGCCGAACCACGTAAATCTCATGTCTGTATTATTTTACTATGAGTTTGTCATTGCTTGTAGGTTCCCTCTACATTTCAGTCTTAGAACTGATAGAGGAATAGTGTATATTTCATTTGATGAAATATTTCACTTTCGATTCTAGTTTCCTTTGAGAAACAAGAATTTCACTACTTATTCTAGTTTCCTTTGAGAAACAAGAATATAGAGATTAACTTGTGCTTTTGTGATAAGAAAAGCCAGGGCTATCTCTCAGGTGATATCGCTTTCGCGGTGTGAGGGCGTGACTCTGCATCCAAAAATTGGTATCAGAGACCTTGTTCAGATTAGTGGTGGTTGAGCTACTGATCTGAGGTGGTGGTTGACACAAGGTATTTGTTGGAATTCCTGGGCGAAACAGATTTATTTATACAAGCGGAGAATGGTGTCAACAAGTAAAACAGTTAAAGTTGGAAAGTACAAGATCGAAAAGTTTAATAGGAAGAATGATTTCTCCTATTGGAAGATGCAGATGAAAAACTCGTTGATTTCACAAAAGTTGCACAAAGCTTTGGCGGGAAAAGAGAAGAAACATAAGGACATGTCTGATGAGGATTGGGAAGAGCTAGATTTGGAAGCATGAGCGTCGATTATCCTATGTCGTGAAAGGGATGTGGCTTTCTTAGTGGATGGAGAGGAAACGGTTGTGGGCGTGTGGTTAAAGTTAGAGAGCACCTTCATGACGAAGAGTCTAATAAACCGGATTTATTTAAAATCCAAATTGTACACTTGTAAGATAGAGGAAGGCTCATCAATCCGGGAGTACATCAACAAGTTCGATAGGATCTTATCGGATTTGAAAGACATTGAGGTGACAGTGGAAGACGAGGATCAGACACTTCTACTACTTCTATCTCTGCCAAAGTCTTATGAGAATCTGGTTCAAACACTGATGCTTGTGGGTGACAGTTTATCGATGGATGAGACTAGAACGGCTCTTCTAGCGGATGATCTTCAAAAAATTGTAACTAGTGATATGGCCACTGGTGGTAATAAAGAGCAAGCGCAGGGGTTCTTCGCCAGAGGAAGGGGCAATGAGCGAGGAAAAGGCAATGGAGGAAAGTCTAGAGCAAAATCAAGACCTCTTGTGAAAAGACCGTGTTTCAAATGCGGTGAGCTAGGGCATTTTAAAGCTAATTGTCCTAACAAGAGAGTAGGTGGGAAGAAGAACAACAACAAGACTGAAAGACGAGAAGGTAAGGAAGAGGTGAGCTACGCGTCAGGGGAAGGGAGCGATAAGGAATGCTATGTCGTCACGGGTGGTGAGGATACCTCCGGGAAGTGGATTCTTGATTCTGGTTACTCTTATCACATGTGTCCAAATAGGAAGTGGTTTACTACCTACAGGAGCATTGATGGTGGAACCGTATTGATGGGAAACAACCATGTTTGTAAAACGGTGGGGCTAGGCGATATCAAGATCAAGATGTATGATGGAGTGGTTCGAACCATGACGGATGTAAGGCATGTTCCCGACTTGCGAAAGAATCTTATCTCAGTTGGTGCTTTGGACTCTGGGGGTTGTAAGATTATAACAGAAAATGGAGTGAAGAGGGTTGTTCGGGGCTCCTTAGTAGCGATGAAGGGCATTCGTCACGGCAACCTATATACTCTCTTGGGTATGACGGTGATAGGAGATACAGCGGTTAGAACTGATGGAAGTGGTGGAGACACATGTGAGCACACACGGTTATTGCATAGGCGGCTTGGGCACATGTCAGAGAAGGGTCTAGATCTGCTTGGTAAGGAGGGTTTGTTGAAAAATCTGAAGAAGCCTTGCATGGATTTTTGTGAGGACTGTGTGTATGGAAAGACGCACAGCGTTCAATTTATAAGAAGCAATCACAAGAGCAAAGGGATTCTAGATTATGTGCACACGGATGTTTGGGGTCCGGCTTCGACAACTTCTAAGGGTGGTTCCAGATATTTTGTTTCATTCATAGATGATCATTCGAGATATGCTTGAATTTATTTTCTGAAGCATAAAAATGAGGTATTTGAGACATTCAAGATGTGGAAGGTGATGGTTAAGTACAGGACAGGAAAGAAATTGAAGACATTAAGATCTGATAATGTTACAGAGTATACAGATGGTGCCTTCAAGGAGTTCTGTGATCAGGAGGGGATTGCCAGACACTGGACAGTTAGATCTACACCACAGCAAAATGGGGTCGTAGAGAGACTGAACCAAACACTACGGGAGAAAGCAGTGAGTATGCGATCTTATACTGGTTTGGGCAAAGAATGGTGGGCAGAGTCGATTGCTACAGCTTGATATATAGTGAATCGATCTCCACATTCGACATTAGACGGTGATATACCCTATCGGGTGTGGTCAGAGGAGAATGCATATTATGAGAGGCTCCGAATCTTCGGGTGTACCGCCTACTATCTCGTCAACGAGGGAAAGCTTGACACAAAGGCCAAGAAGGCAATTTTCTTGGGGTATGCAAAGGGTGTAAAAGGCTATCGCCTTTGGTGTACAGAAGATTCAAAGTTCGTAATCAGTAGTGACGTTACCTTTGATAAGAACTTCATGATTGCTAAGGTACCCAAGGATGATGGTGTTGAGACTGTTGGGAATTCTAAGTCCCAGGTTATTAATATAGAACCTAAAGACCAACAAGGTTCTAGTCATGTTCAAGTGGGAAATCAGGTATATAATGACCTTGAGCAGGAGGAGGTTTAGCAGGAGAACACACAGGCACTGCAACAGCAGAGCCAAGGCGAGCATACAAGCATGTATAGAAGCTGGGGGCTGATCAACACCTGAAGCACTATGTGCATGTTAATTTGGTTGAGTACGCACTCTCGGTGGAGGAAGATGAGCCGGTCTCCTTCAAGGAAGCTATTCGGGATAAAGATAGCGAGAGTTGGTTGGCTGTGATGGAGGAGGAGATGGATTCTCTCCGGAAGAACTAAACATAGGAGGTGGTCTCATTGCCCGCAGGAAAGAAAGTTATAGGTTGTAAGTGGCTGTATAAAAGAAAGAAAGATCCTTCAGAGCTCGCTGGTACGAGGTACAAGGCGAGGCTAGTGGCTAAGGGGTTCGCACAAAGAGAGGGTGTGGATTACAATGAGATATTTTCTCCGGCGGTGAAACACACTTCTATTCGGGTGCTATTGAGTATTGTTGCTCATGGTGATCTTGAGCTGGAACAACTCGATGTCAAAATGGCCTTCTTGCACGAAGACTTAGAGGAGGAGATCTATATGCATCAGCCAGAGGGTTACAAGGTTGAGGATAAGGAGAATATTGTATGTCGCTTAAGGAAATCACCTTATGGATTGAAGCAATCTCCTCGACAGTGGTACAAGCGATTTGACTCCTTCATGCTGAAGCATGAGTTTTCTCGAAGCGACTATGATTGTTGTGTTTACATTCGGAAGCTTCGTGGAGATGATTATATCTATCTTCTTTTGTATGTGGATGACATGCTTATTGCATCGAAGAACAAGGTAGAGATAGATAAGCTAAAATCTCAACTTAACAAAGAGTTCGAGATGAAGGACATGGGCGCTGCAAAGAAAATACTGGGTATGGAGATTAGAAGAGAGCGGGCGAATCGGTGATTGTTCTTGAGTCAGAAGGGCTACATAGAGCAGGTGATCGTGAGGTTCGGGATGCAAAGTGCAAAGTTGGTGGTGACCCCATTGGCTCCACACTTTAGGCTTTCAGGTAAATAATCTCCCTCTACAGCGGAAGATATGACACACATGGAGCGTGTACCTTATGCTAGTGCAGTTGGTAGTTTAATGTATGCCATGTTGTGTACACGTCCAAATATTTCACAGGCGGTTAGTGTGGTCAGCAGGTTCATGGCGAATCCGGAAAAGGCGCACTGGGAAGCGGTGAAATGGGTCCTGAGGTACTTGAAAGAAACCACGGATACGGGTTTGTGTTTTGGTGGAGATACATGTCAGATCGACGGGTATGTGGACTCAGATTATACGGGCGATCTAGATAGACGACGATGTACTACTGGTTATGTATTCAGGATACATGGAGCTCCAGTTAGTTGGCGATCGATGTTGCAGGCTACAGTGACACTTTCTACTACAGAGGCCGAGTACATAGCTATGACGGTGGGAGTGAAGGAAGTATTGTGGCTTTTGGGTCTTCTAGACGATTTTGGGATTGAATAGGAGAGCGTGAACTTGTGGTATGACAGTCAGAGTGCGACTCACTTAGCGAAAAATCAAGTTTATCATGCTCGTACCAAGCATATCGACGTCAGATATCATTTTGTGCGGGATATCATAGAGAAAGGTGATATTTCTCTCATGAAGGTGCACACAAATGAGAATCCCATAGACATGTTAATCAAGGTGGTGACAGGCAGCAAGTTTTAGCATTGTTTGAACTTGCTTCATATTAACCCGTGTTGATTTTCCCAAAAAGGCATGGCCTTGCGGGGCGGTGATGAAGGTGTGGTAGAGACTATGTTGGAGAATAATTACAGAACTACGATTAGCTTGATCCCGGCGGAGGGTACGTAGGTAGCCGGGGTATAGTAGCGCAGCTGGTTTGATCTAGATCTTTCTGGTGAAGTTCGTGGTGTTATTCTGGTGTTCGTCCAAAATTTGAGGTTTATCAAATGATGAACGAGGTGGAGAATTGTGAACGCGGGGGGCCCACCCACGTGGACGTCTGCCCACGAGCCACCTGCTTTCGTGCATGCGCACGGAAGGGCTCTTTCTTCGCGCGCGAGTTTTTCTTTCCCCGCCGCGAGAGCCCGCCTAAATTTCTGATTTGCCCCATGTTCTCTCCTATAAATAGAGAAGGGGTAGAGGAGTAGAGGGTGGGGAAAAATTGTGGGAAATTCTTGAGTGAGTGAGAAAATTGAGAGGAATAGTAAAGAGTGAGGAAGAGAGAGCTTGTAATAGTTTGGTATTCTCCTCATAGTGAAACCCCCCCCTCCCGTGGACGTAGGAAAGTTTGCCGAACCACGTAAATCTCGTGTCTGTATTGTTTTACTATGAGTTTGTCATTGCTTGTAGGTTCCCTCGACATTTCAGTCTTAGAACTGATGAGAGGAAAATTGTATATTTCACTTTGATGAAGTATTTCACTTTCGATTCTAGTTTCCTTTGAGAAACAAGAATTTCACTACTTATTCTAGTTTCCTTTGAGAAACAAGAATATAGAGGTTAACTTGTGCTTTTGTGACAACAAAAGTCAGGGCTATCTCTCAGGTGATATCGCTTCCGCGGCGTGAGGACGTGACTCTGCGCCCAACATGCATCGCTGCTTCTCTCCCAAACATAATTCACAAGAATATAGTTCTCGCATATCGTAAAGGAAAACAACTTGTGATATCCTTTAGATGATTGTTTGAACGGGTAAAATAACAAGAGAATCGAGAAATCTTCTAAAAGTTGTAATATCAAAAGTCCACATTCACAAAACTTCTAATGTCATGAACTAAATGTTCGGTTTTTTTTAAAACTCTTAATCTTCCACGTAAACACAAAACTAGTCTTATATTTGCTTTATATTTGTTTGCGAAAATGAAAAGAGAAACATCACCTGTCCAAGATACACTTGCATCAGTATCATAGCTGAGATTAGCAGTACATGGCACCAATATACTTTGAGCATAGTTTGTGGTATAGTAGTTGAGACCAAGAAAGTCGAAGGATCCTTTGACCATTTCTGACTCTTCTATAGTGAACTCCGGTAATCGATCTTGGACAAGCGCTTTCATGCTAAGCGGATAGTCCCCTTGAGTCAATGGGCCCATGAACCTATTAAAATCATGAATTTGACACACCATAACTCAATTATTACTTTTTCCCCCAAACAAGCTACCAAAGTTGCAACACAAAGTTGAATTCAATTTCAAATAAGGACCGATCTTGCAAATTTTCGCATTTCTTAGGACAACAATAATCTTCTTAGTAGACAGTCAGATACTTGAGGGTCCTCGCAAGAGTCTTCAATGTAACTAGAAAAAACATGCTGTTTATGGATAAGATTGCTGTTACAGTGTCGAAAAACTTACCATCCTAACATGAAATCGATTGCTCGACTGGCTGCATCGATATCTGAAATTGATTCGGAGTAGGGCAAGAACCAGTGACTAATAAGGGATAAACCCACCTTACCCTTCTGTGATGCCTGCATGATTAATTTGGAATACATTTGCCATGCAATTGTATTTAGTCTACAGAATTAAATCAAGTCTAAATCAATGCACGATCATCGACATCTTCTCTTTACCTGATACTTGTCTCTGTACAATTTGACAGCAGCAGCATGGGATAGCAACAAATTATGGGCTACAGTATAAGGTTCACGACCTGAATCTCCGTTAAAACAATTGCTCTCCATCCAAGGGGAGCACCGGCCGGGAGCATACAAGCCCGTTACATAACCCAGTCGGGCAAAAGTCCACGGCTCATTCACCACGATCCAATGCTTCACTCTGTCTCCGAACAGTGCAAAGCAGACATCGGCATAGTTCTTGAAATCATCCCTGAATTAATGTGATTTTGCAATTTTTCTAGAGGGCTTGTGTTTTATTTCTTGATTGATGTAAAAGTAAAGAGTAGACTTACAGGATTTTCGAGCTGAGAAATCCTCCATAGCGGTCTTCTAGTGCTTGAGGAACATCCCAGTGGAAAATTGTTGCATATGGTTCCACCCCTGCACTTTGATACGGGTGACATAGTTTGCGCAGGAATCACACATTGATTCTAGTAGTGAGACTTATTAAGGGTGAAGGGGGTACCACTGGATTTGAGCTCATCGATAAGGTTGTTGTAATATTGAACGCCTTCTCTGTTGATTCCTCCGCTGATCTCCCCATCTATGATAAAGCATAAAGAGTCAAGAATCGGTATGATTCTGTACCATTATTATCCTGATGGAGGCTATAGGAGTTGACCAACTTACTTGGTAAGATTCTAGTCCAAGAAATGGAGAATCTGTAAGCATCAACGCCCATTTCCTTCATGATTCTCACATCTCCCTGCAAAAATTACTCGACTCTTGTACATCAACATCTCGCATCGGATTCAGAAATCAAATTGCAGAAGGAGATAGATCCTATGATCAAGTAATTAAGTACCACCTTGAAACGATGATAAGAATCTACAGCAACATTCCCGTTGCTTCCATCCTTAATCTTATCTGCCCATCAATTAAAACAGTAAAAATCATGAGCTGCTATTTTCGCATTAACTCTAAAAACAGTATTCGGCAGAGAGAGAGAGAGAGGCCTGGATGATTCTGAGTGAATGCATCCCACATGCTCGGTCCTCTACCCCCTTCATCTGCGGCTCCCTCAATCTAAACAACAAGAAAACTCCTTCGCAAATATTCAGAAAGAATTACAAAATCTTTTTTAGAGGAGTTCCTCTAAAATTGAAAAGAGGATTACTTGATAAGCTGAAGTGGTGGTGCCGAAGACAAAACCGTCCGGGAAGCTGATTCTGCTGAATGATTCTGGTCGTAAACGCCAGAGTGCCGATCCCAACAGTGAGAGGCAGAGAAGAGGCAGAAGAAGCTGGCTACCTTGAATTCCCATTTCCTAGAATTGGAGGAATTATCTACAGGGTTTTCTCCACACTAACTTGGAGGCTTTGTAGGTGGCCTTGTCATTGGTCAGCTGGTACCTGCTATGGGAAAACAAAACTAGATATTTTGTTTGCGAACAGAGAATTTGCGGGGCAACATGCAAATGGGTTTAAGGGGAAAAGGAACTAACTGTTTCGGCCATGGTCAAAATATTTCCTCGAATTAACTGGGATCGACGAAGCAGTTAAAATCATTGCTCTAAGCAAGATAATCTTTCCCCCCCTTTATGTAAACATCCAAATCGTCCGGCTTCCTATACTTGGTTAATCGTATTCCTTTGGTGTAATTAATCTCAGGTATGATTGTAACTAATTAAGGAAATTTTAGCCCGTTTCTCTTATGACTTTCAGAGGTTTTACAGGGTAATTTTCCATGGCTTGCAGCACCTACTCCAAAGTACGACAGTAATATTAGGTCGGATTTCTTGTCAAGGCGGAGGATGATACTCGTGCCTTTCTGTCAAATAAATCAGGGGAAATGATCTATCAAGATGTCAAATTTTCTACCGGCGCCTCTTTCAATCTCGACAGCAAGATCTTTTTCAATGGGACCTTTTTACATATTGTAGTCGTACTCATGATAAAGTTTAGTTGAGTGAAGAAGGATACATATAAACTCAGAAAAAAAAGAAAAACACGCGAGATCTTTAAAGGCGTCATTACATCTCTGCGAGTCGTTATCACATCGTCTTTACTTCACTTTATGAACATTTCAGTTGGAGGCCTGTCGCAGTCACAATTTGTCTTTGCTCACTGCATGCAGACTTTATGTTTAGTTTACTGCTCTTCGTCTTTACTTTTGGGCCTGTTTGGTTGGTTTCCTAAAATCAAAGAAAATGAAATCGATACAAGAAAATCAATAAAATAATATTTTTATTCATTTCTATCCCTAAAACTCATCCATAACATCTAATAAAATATTATTTTTATCATCCAACTCATCTCATTTCATCTCATTTCTTATCTTTAAAAATAAACCAAACACAAGAAATGTGTCACATCATCCAACTCATCACATCTCATCTTATCTCATTTTTAAAAATCACACACATCATCCAATAATATTGTGACAACTCATCTCATCTCATTAAACCTTCCTTTCCATCCATTTCCTCAAAAAAAAACAAGAAATTGATTTCCTTAAGTATGTGTCACATCATCCAATAATATACCTCCAACTCATCTGATCTCATCTATTTTCTTATTTTTAAAAATGAACCAAACACAAACAACCTCAAAACATCATCCAATAATATACCTCCAATTCATTTCCTTATTTTTTTTAACCAACCAAACAACCTCAAAACAATTTTTTTTAAAAAATCACTCACATCATCCAATAATAAGGTGACAACTCATCTCATCTCATCTTCTATTCTATAATTTCTTTCTTTTTTAAACCAACCAAACAACCTCAAAACAATTATTATAGGAAATATGTTTCCTATTCTTTGATTTCCCATTTTATTTTGCGAAACGAACAACCCCTTATTCTAGATGTGGATGGCGGTTGTTGTGAGGGAGAGAAAAGGCAAAACAATAAGGAACATAATCAATTAGGTGCATGTTTCACTCGGATTAATACAGTAAGTGGACTATAAGCCAATGTGTAGACATTGCAGTGGCTTATTAGCCACAAAAGCGACTTATAAACTGGTTTTAATAGGCATATATCCAATCGTACACAAACTCCTAAAGGAGCTCCCAAAAATACGAACTACTAGGTCACTCAGCTATAATATAGCTTTTCAAATAAATTGTTGGATTTATTGGTCAAAACCGCTTTCTAAAATAAGTTTTCAAACTATTTATTTACTAACTATTGGTATTTTTTTTTTTTGAAAAGACAGGTAGGGTAACCTAACCAGTCAAGTACTCAACAACACTCTGTCTCAAAAACAAAGGGACAGAAACAGACAAACAAAAAGAGGACAAACAATCAACCGACTTATTTAGGGAATGAGCAACGCCATCACCAGTGCGCCTTACATAAGAAACTTTAGAGCAGCTAGTAATAGTCAGACCAGCGTGAATTTCATTTGCAATAGGAGCCAATGAAGCAAAAGAAGAATGAGTCTCCACAAAGGAGACAACCTTTAGAGAGTCAATTTCCACCATTGAAATCCTCCAGTTCATACACCGAACAAAGCGAATACCTTCCAGGACAGCCAACAGCGCTGCATGATCCACAGACATAAGACTCCTGATCCCCATAGGTAGCAACCAATCACATGTCCATGGTGATCCCGAATAACACCTCCTAAATCAATAATATCTCCTTCTAGAGGAACAACAACATCTGCGTTGAACTTCAGCAAACCAAGAGCAGGGGAATACCAAACAGAAGGCCATTTGGAAGGGGTGACAATGTCACGAGAGAGACCTCTAACTCTATCCCCTTCCTCCACAAAACGGAGAATCCGAGTCACCACGATCGAGACCTCTCTAACACCACCACCATGAGAGCACATATTCCTTTCCCCCCATATAAACCACGAGGTTGTGAAAGCCAAAGCCAGAGAGTCCCTAGGGCAAATAGAGGTGAGATGGAAAAGAAAATCACCTCAAGACGTGCATCAAAAACCATTAATCACTTTCCAAAGATCTAAGAACTCCTACACTAAACGAGCAAAGGAGCAGACGGTGAAGATATAAGGGCGGTCTCAAAGGCAGCAGAGCAAAGGCGGCAACTAGGGGGCACAGAGATCCCCTGCGGGATAAACCAACTAAGGTGGGGAGAGCATCATAGAACAGACACCAACGGAACACTCTAATCTTCGGTGAGATCTCCGCATGCCAGAGCAAGGACCACCACTTCGCTACCCTAAAATCCGAGGTGGAAGCAGTATCATGCATAGTGTGGTGAAGAAGTGGGTATCCACTCTTGACCGTGTAGCACCCCTTCTCCTCATAATACCAAATGAGTCTGTCAAGGATAGGAGAAGGTGGCGGTAGGATAAATGAAATGTCCTACGATCTACCTACCAAAAGGAGGTAGCAAATAGCTCATGATTCTAAGTATCCGAAGTAGAGATCAGCTCAGCCACCCTTCTGGAAGGGTCGATCGAAAAAGTGATTGTCCTAAAAGAAAAGGGCCTTGGGATCCATGGGTCAGCAATGATAGAGACACTCTGGCCATCATCTATCACTGTTAGAAAACAGCATTTCACCTACGGGCTAATAGCGACGGATATTTCCGTCGCTATAACTATAGTATTAGCGACGGAAATATATTAGCGACGGAAATATCCGTCGCTATTATTCCGTAGGTGAAACTATTTTACCGACGGATAACCACAATTTAGCGACGGATATTTGTCGTCACTAAATTCTTTAGCAACGGAATATTCAGCGACGGACAAATCCGTCGCTAATAACTTCTTTAGCGACGGATATTGCCGTCGCTAAAGTTTTCGATAGGGAAATTTTTTGGGCGCGGGCGCCCAAAAAATTTGGGCTGCCCGCGCCCGATAAAACTCTCTTCCCCCCCCCGGACAAATCCGTCGCTAATAACTTCTTTAGCGACGGATATTGCCGTCGCTAAAGTTTTCGATAGGGAAATTTTTTGGGCGCGGGCGCCCAAAAAATTTGGGCTGCCCGCGCCCGATAAAACTCTCTTCCCCCCCCCCAGACCCGATTTTCCCCCTTCTCTCCCAAATCCTCCCTCCCCCCCTCTCTTTTC
>NW_017972435.1:224637-230533 GCF_001876935.1 Asparagus officinalis | reverse complement strand
CGTGTATCAACACCAAAATGCGGAGGTCCTCCCCGTATGTCAACATAAAAACGCTGGAGTCGGATCCGCGTTACAACATCAAAACGCGAGGGTCGAACCCACGTTACAACATAAAAAAACGCTGGAGTCAGACCCGCGTTACAACATCAAAACGCAGGAGTCGGACCCGCGTTACAACATTAAAACGCTGGGGTCGGACCCGCGTTTTTCAACACCCAGCGAGTACCGAACTCCGCGTCTCAATTCTAAAATGCGGAGTTAGGATCCTGAACGCCCACGTGGGCGTTTGACTCCTGAGGAAATCACGCCCACTTAGGAGCGGATTTAGAGGGCAGTTACACCCCCTTAATCCCCTATAAAAGCGAGAAAACTCAACTGAGTTAAAGGTTGGCTTCTTGGGTCCGGAGTTCAAGGCTTTTTCGGCTGGCATTTTCGGATCTGAGACTGGGCAGCGAGGAGGGAATTTCTTGGCAGCAGGAAGAGGAGATCTTTTGGCTTAGCAGCAAGGGGGAGATCGACGTTCATCCTCAGCAACGATCGACCATCGGAGCTTTCTTTTAGCCTTGGCTTATTAACCGATCTTCGGTTCAAATCAACTCTTTTTCAAGAGTTCAAACTCGATCAGAGTTATCAACTCATCAAGAGTTTTAAACTTGCCACGCAAGTTCTCCACAACGTCAAATCGTGAGGAGAAGACATCATTCCAGTGAATCAAGACGTGCGGATCGTCAACGGAGAGCAAACTCGACGCAAGCATTCGAGGGAGGCACTCCATCGCCACCAAGAAGAACCCAGTTTTAAACAAAGAGGAAGAACCAATTTCGTTCTCCTCTCTTTTGTAATCGAATTGTAACCGAGATCGAAGAAATACAAGTCAATTTTCTTTCATTCTCTTTATTGCAATTTTTCCTACAAACAAAAGATTATCCACTGTATACACATTGTTGATGCTTGCTATCAAAAAGATGATTTATTTGTGGATTAAAGTAAAGTTATGGTCTTTAAACTCCTTTAGATGACCGGCTCTATAGCTTGTTGTTCTTTCCTGCTCATGAAAAACTCGTGAGGGCTGGTCCGGGCTAAGTTTTGAGATAAACTGGTTGGTGGTGGTTAAAATCTATTATCTATTATCTATTATCTATCTATACTACTTATAAAAGAGAATATGAGTGTCAAAACTTTTGATTTCCCAAAATATCCTTCACAATTCACTCAAATCACCATAAATATGCAACCCAATTAATTAATTAAATCATCAAATGTAATAATTACACAAATCCATACCCCCTTCAAATCAATTACTTAACATCTTGTAAACTTTACTATGTGCACTAAAATATAGATGGTAATGCATTAAACCAAATTGCTTACTCTGAATTCCAAAGATTGAGTTATGGTTTTCTCTCTCAAATAATATCACCTAATTAATTTATAAAGAGTTAATTAATTTTAAATGTGAAGACGTGACGTTTACGCTTTCTCAATTAAAATATATTAAAATGGAGAGTGCTTGGAATTCCAAAGGTGGAGTTGCATCTCTCTCAATTAAAAATTAGTTTGATCATGGTGAGTGCTTGGGATTATAGTTGACTCTCACAATGTTTGTTTAGCTCCATTTTGAGCAACGACAGCTGAGCCATTTCCCAGCATCCGTTTGGGGTCACTTGCTACTGAAGCTCGAGCCAATCGAATGCAATCACTTGCAACCTCTCATTCTTCACAATTTTCTTATCTCTCATGACAGCTGAGCCATTTCCCATCATCCATTTGGGGTCACTTGCTACTGAAGCTCGAGCCACTCGAATGCAATCACTTGCAACCTCTCATTCTTCACAATTTTCTTATCTCTCATAATCAAGAGCTTGTTAGAATTGTGAATTAGGAATTGGGAACCAAAACAAAGGTATGTTTTATTATATAAACTAAAAATTTTGATTTAATTGATCCATAATGTTGTTTGATGTTTAAGAAAAGCTCTCTCGGTTACATATAGATATACTACGCGATGGAATTCTGGCTATATGTGGTTCAAGCTCTGGAATGGTGATGTCAAGGACTTCTTTGCTTATGTGTCCTTTTTAAATTACTTTGTTATTACAACAAATAGGTCGTAGCTAAAATGTAAAAAAGTTTTTCTTCCATATATACCCTCAAATTTAGTGATTTTGCATCTTTAAAAAGAATAGTGATAATTAAACTAATCATCTTAAACTACCCCCAACCCCGAGCAACTATAGAAAGAAGTGTTCCGATTTGGCTAATCAAATGATATTGGATGAGAAGGGGAGCAACATTCAGGTGTCCATATTTTTGTAGTTAAAGCAGAGGTTTTTTTCTAATAGTCCAAATTGAATCTTTTTGAAAAATATTTTTTTTCCCTTTTCTTTTGGACTGTATGTATGATAACATGATTTCATCCCTCAAACTAAGAGAAAATCAATTACATTATTTTTTAACCATGAAACTTCTGTCCTTCATCTTCATTGCAAGAACCCTTAGGACAGGATGAACTTGAGAGCAATTACAAAGTTTTGAGGGACTAATATATAACTACTAAAAAAATTCAGGACTAATATCTAGATAAGCTTATCTATTTAGTTGTGTGACTATAATTGCTCTCTTTAGTTTACCACTGCGAATTGAATGTTTATCATGTTTTTTCGCATATCATGATTTTTCTGGTGTTTAAGCTATATATATATATATATATATATATATATATATATATAGCTTAAACACCAGAAAAATCATGATATGCGAAAAAACATGATAAACATTCAATTCGCAGTGGTAAACTAAAGAGAGCAATTATAGTCACACAACTAAATAGATAAGCTTATCTAGATATTAGTCCTGAATTTTTTTAGTAGTTATATATTAGTCCCTCAAAACTTTGTAATTGCTCTCAAGTTCATCCTGTCCTAAGGGTTCTTGCAATGAAGATGAAGGACAGAAGTTTCATGGTTAAAAAATAATGTAATTGATTTTCTCTTAGTTTGAGGGATGAAATCATGTTATCATACATACAGTCCAAAAGAAAAGGGAAAAAAAATATTTTTCAAAAAGATTCAATTTGGACTATTAGAAAAAAACCTCTGCTTTAACTACAAAAATATGGACACCTGAATGTTGCTCCCCTTCTCATCCAATATCATTTGATTAGCCAAATCGGAACACTTCTTTCTATAGTTGCTCGGGGTTGGGGGTAGTTTAAGATGATTAGTTTAATTATCACTATTCTTTTTAAAGATGCAAAATCACTAAATTTGAGGGTATATATGGAAGAAAAACTTTTTTACATTTTAGCTACGACCTATTTGTTGTAATAACAAAGTAATTTAAAAAGGACACATAAGCAAAGAAGTCCTTGACATCACCATTCCAGAGCTTGAACCACATATAGCCAGAATTCCATCGCGTAGTATATCTATATGTAACCGAGAGAGCTTTTCTTAAACATCAAACAACATTATGGATCAATTAAATCAGAAATTTCAGTTTATATAATAAAACATACATTTGTTTTGGTTCTTAACTCCTTAACTCACAATTCCAACAAGCTCTTGATCTTGTAGGTCTCCTTATTGGCTTTCGTATACTTTGACGTTGAGGTCGTTGGCTATCTGTAATAATTAAAAAATGAAAAATATTTCTTTTTCTGATAATCAACCCAAATTGTTTTTTTAGAAGGCCTAATTTTAACCTGGTTATAAAGGTACACATCCTTCTGTTCAATTGTGACCATTCACTAGCTTCTTCATTATCTTTCGTAAGCTCGTCGACAATTGATCTTGTGATTCTGGTTGCAAATTTGAAACCTAGGATAAATTCAAAGGTAAAGTTGTAAGTTTTTATGCGAGATACTTGTTGATTATGAGAGATAAGGAAATTATGAAGAATGAGAGGTTGCAAGTGATTGCATTCAAGTGGCCCAAGCTTCAATAGTAAGTGACCCCAAATGGATACTGGGAAATGACTATACTTCGATGTTGAGGTTGTTGGCTATCTGTAATAAATTAAAAAATAAAAAATATTTGTTTTTCTGACAATCAACTCAATTTCTTTTTTTCTTCAGAAAGTCTAATTTTAACCCGGTTATAAAGGTACGCACCCTTCTGTTCAATTGTGAGCATTCGCTAGCTTCTCCATTATCTTTTGTAAGCTCGCCAACAATTGATCTTGTGATTCTAGTTGCAAATTTGAAACCTAGGTTAAATAAAAAGGTAAAGTTCAAAGTTTTTATGCGAGATTTGATACCTGTTGATTATGAGAGATAAGGAAATTGTGAAGAATGAGAGGTTGCAAGTGATTGCATTCAAGTGGCTCGAGCTTCAGTAGCAAGTGACCACAAATGGATACTGGGAAATAGCTCAGCTGTCATTGCTCAAAATGGAGCCAAACAAACATTGTGAGAGTCATCTGTAATCCCAAACACTCACCATGATCAAACTGATGTTAATTGAGAGAGGAAGATGCAACTCCACTTTTAGAATTCCAAGCACTCTCCATTTTAATAGATTTTAATTGAGAAAGCATAAATGCCACGTCTCCACCTTTAAAATTAATTAACTCTCCATAATTTAATTAGCTGATTTTAATTGAGAGAGAAAGACATAACTCAATCTTTGGAATTCAGAGCAAACAATTTGGTTTAATACATTACCCTCTATATTTTAGTGCACATAGTAAAGTTTAACAGATGTTACATAATTGATTTGAAGGGGTATGGTTTTGTGTAATTATTACATTTGATGATTTAATTAATTAAATTAGGTTGCATATTAATTTGAGTGCAATATGGTGATTTGAGTGAATTTTGAAGGATATGTTGGGAAACTAAAAGTTTTGACACTCATATTTTCTTTAATAAATAGTATAAATATAGATATAGATATAGATATAGATATGTAATATAAAATATCCGAACCAATACCTGAATATGCAATGCAATCAATTGGTTGAAGTTTTTTGATTTTAGATTAGTGGATCAGACACCCATTTTGGTTATCTAGAGTTTAACGTAGGATTTTAGCTACGTAGATTGTACGGGACATTGGTGGACTTTGATTTGAAAATTTCTGGTTTATTTAGTTTTTTTTCCTTCTCTTTTTACTATTACATGATAGATATACTTAGTCCTGTTTGCATGCTTTATATCCAATCCATACCATATCCATTTTAGTAAACCACTGCTAAAAAATTAATGTAGGCCCAACAATGTAAAGCATTAAATTCATTATGCTGACTTTCTTTTGCAATAGCATGCTCCAATAGTCACAAAATAAATCAGTCATTGATAACTTCTAAATATTATGATTTTATATTTGGCCCTAAATTTGCCTTACATGGATATCTCTTTGCTTTCCTAATATGGGTTGGGCCAAGATCCATAATCCGTTTTGCTTAATTTATCTGGGCTTGCAAGTGTCGGTCTTCTAAATTGTAGGATTTTGCTTAAGAGGTTGTTTGTTTGCCAAAAAAAAGAAGGAAATCAAAGAATAAGAAACATAATTCCTTAAAAAATTGTTTTGAGATTGTTTGATTGGCTAAAAAAAGAAGGAAATCAAAAAATATGAGATGAGATGAGATGAGTTGTCACTATATTATTGGATGATGTGAGTGAGTTTTTAAGAAAACTTGTTTTGAGGTTGTTTGATTGGCTAAAAAAGAAGGAAATCAAAGAATAGGAAACTTATTTCTTATAATAGGTTCTTCTCTTGTGTTTGGTTCATTCTAAAAAATAAGAGATATTATGAGATGAGATGAGTTGTCATTATATTATTGAATGATGTGACTCACAATTAAGGAAATCAATTTCGTAACGCCCCGAAACAACAGCGGAAAATTCATAAATACAGGGTACGTGACAGCAGCGACCCATGCACAAGACAAGTCT